>NC_080671.1:78238053-78539414 GCF_030247195.1 Topomyia yanbarensis
TGTATGTGTGTGTGTATGTGTGTGTGTGTATGTATGTGCGTATGTGTCAAATAATGTCACTCATTTTTCTCAGAGATGGCTGGACCGATTTGCCCAAACTTAGTCTCAAATGAAAGGTGCAACCTTCCCATCGGCTGCTATTGAATTTTGGATCGATCGGAATTCTGGTTCCGGAATTACGGGTTTCAGAGTGCGGTCACACAGAAATTTCTCATATAAACTATAGGAAAAATTGAAAATAGAATTTTTATTTTTGATGCTAAATGTGTTCAAGGTGCATGAAACGTCGAGATTTGATGCAAACTCGAAAAAAAATTTGACTACTATTCACTTTTTTGGATTTTGGCACATTTTTGCCTTTCTCATATAGAAAGGTTATGCAATCACTCTGAAAAACGTCAACCTAATCCCGGCCTAAATTTTTTTTTCGACTCGTTTAGGATTTCTGGATTTTAACAGGGGCGTAGTTGATGGTTTTTCGGAGAGGGGTTACACCCCCCATCTACTGTTCGCGCCCCTCCTTTAAAAATCTCCTTAAATCACCCCTCAGACCACCACCCCATCCAGCCCTCATACTCCTCCCTTTCAACCTCATCATCTTTAAACCACCACTATATCACAAAGCATACCAATTTAAGCTGGGGAGTCGTTCGTTCATGGGACTTTCGCCCTCTTCACATACCCAGCCCCGCATGACAAAATGAGTTAGCAAGCAGATAACATTGATCTAATGCTGATTAGGCTAATGGAGTATGATATTTTTTTGTTTCAAGTGTTTCACCGTCGACACGTAGCTCATCAAGTTCGTGGCTGGCATGCCATTGTGTATAAGTGCAAAGTGTACTAAGAATGTAATGGACATTTCCACGATTATGTTGAACATAAAAAGCCTCCGTGCCATAGTTTAGAGAAATGAGAAAGGCACAATTGCACCGCTAGGTGGATTAAAACAGGTTTTTTTTTCTAAATTTGTTACCTGAGCATATGTAGTTTACGCACGAATATTCAACAACAGCCAAAACAATCTACCGAAGACGAATTTTCCACTATTTCTAATCAGAGAGAAACAAGGTTGAAAATCATCATGAACCAATCTAATATCTCAAAGGTATCGATTGAATCGCGGTGTAAAGGGATGGATGTGAATCTGGATTCAATTCGTGTCATATACCGAATCATGTCAAATCACTACATATTGGATGCGCATCTTCGGCCTATTGAACTGGCAGTCTCCGCATTTGTGTCAATGGTTATCGCGACATCAAGTATGTTGTCTGGACATGCATACCCCAGTAACAGTTCTTGTTTTATAACACACTACAAGTGAATTCTTAGTTTTAACCCTCCGGCACTCGCGCCAGATTTTGTAACACCAACACCCGCGCGTTTACCTTGTACAACACAGATAGTCTTTAGAATACTTCGTGTTCCGCATCATTTGGAGCCATACTTTCTTCTGCAAACTTGGGCAGTAGATAATGGCCTTTTGAATGGGCAAATGAACATGATGAAATTCTACCGCCAGGCGGCGCTAGTGAGCATTAATTTTTTCGATCTACTGTATCTAAAGTGTCTTGTTTTTCAACAGATATGTGTCTTCGGTAATGTTGTTCTGGTGATCAAAACCTACGAGGTGGTATGCGAAATAGTTCGATATCCTGCCACTAAGTGGCGCTAGTATTTTTGCCCTACTGTATCTTGAATTCCTGATTGGTTAGCAGGACAGTGTCTTCGATATAGTTGTACAAGAGACGAAAACCTACGAAGCGATACACTAAATAGTTTAGCATTCTGCCACTAGGTAGCGCTGCATATTCATGATTTCTGAATCTCAAGATTGGGACTATTTAGAAGTACAGTGTTTTTGTCACAGTATGATATTATAATTCATATCATAAGTGAGCTATACGATTTTCGAATCAAATCAGTACGTTGAACAAATTGAAGAACAATTGTGTTTGTTTAGCAGTTTTCTGTATTTGGGAAGATTGTGGCATTATTTCTATGCATGTTATTAGCAGCCCCTTTTACCGATTAGCATCGTGAGTGGTTGATTGGTGTTACAGAAATAGTACACAGGAGTTTTACGACTTCCAAATCTTAATTTCTTTGCGTAGGGGAACATGGGGAGACTTGACCAGGTTTTCAGCTAAAACTCCATAAATCTCTAAAAAAGCCTTCAATCCCTCAAAAGTCATTGAGATATAATGTGCAAAGTTATTGTGCGTCTTCATGATTTTTTGCAGAATTTTTAATTTAATTTTTGTAAAGTTACAAAAGTTTTTCTGTGATCGTTTTTTTGGTCAAGTCTCCCCACTATGGGGAGACTTGACCAAGACGTGGGGAGACTTGACCAAAATAATTTTGAAAAATCATAACAAAAAATACTGACATAAAACATACTGTAATTATTTTTTTCCATATTGTCGAGATCCTTAGGTAGCAGTAAAAAATTTAAAAGGGTTGCATTTGAATAATTTCGATTTTTTTTAATGCATTTTTTTTAAGGATTAACTGTACTGCATGCATTGCATGTTCACACGCCACGAAATCAGTCCTACTATTGCTAACTTTGTTTACTGATACTAAAATATATAGACTTATGTTTGAGGTGGGATTTTTTATGGCGTGATTAACATTAACAGTAGATACCAAAGCATAGTAAATATCAGGAATTTTGTATCTTTCTTCAGCTAATTGCCACTTGGTCAAGTCTCCCCATAAAATCTTGATCAAGTCTCCTCAACATTAGTTATTGCGTTCAATGCAATTTCTAGTAATAACTATTCCAATGTTCCAATTTATGAAAAATCATTTCACTGCTTCACAAGGATTAAGATGGTATATTAGTACATTATTAGTAATTAGTAGTCGAGTAGATATGTCAAAGTTTGATAAAAAAAATTACATCATTTAATGCAAATTTATTAATTACGTAATATTTTCTGTAAGGAAAGGATTTTTCATTCCAAACTTTTAAAATTACCTTAAGGGATCGAAACAAGTATAAAAATATTTTTGAAAAAAATTTAAGGATCGAATAGAAGACGTCATAGCCAAAAATAGAATTTTGCGCTTGGTCAAGTCTCCCCATGTTCCCCTACATATTCCAAAATCATGCATGAAAAAATTAGTTTAGTTGAGTAAGAGGAACGTCATCTGACCATTTAGTGAACTTATTTTCTTATTTAATTTATTTTTAAAACATTCGCCATTTTCGGTTTTAGTTCGAAGAAAACAGAACAACGACCTTCCAAAGAGTCAGGAAAGATATAGTAGGTCGACTCGACACTAGCGCCTCCTAGTGGAAGAATCCCATATTATTCGATATACCACCTCAAAGGTTTTGATCTCGTGAGCAACTTTGCCGAATGCACTGACTCGCTAAAAAATCAGGAAATTGAAATACATTAGGTTGAACAACTGACATGCTTACTAGCGCCGCCTAACGGTAGTTTTCTGAAGCAGCCGTTATACCACCTCATAGGTTTTGATTTGCTTAGCAACTTCATCGAGGATACTGACTTTCTAAAAAATCTAGATCTTGAGATTCAATAAGCTGAAAAAATAACATACTAACAGGCGTCATCTGGCGGCAGAATTTTATTTCAAATTATTTTATCTTCCATCGACTATCTCTTGATCTTCTGTACAAGTTTCCCGAAGAAAGTAACCCTCCACATGATCGAGATCATGAGATATATTGAACAGAATATTGTTTGGTCGAACTTCTCACATCGCGCGTTCTATTGGTCTGGTTTTATCAAACAATTTCAGTTTGTATTGTTGCGCTTGAAGTATGCAAGTGCACAAAACTGAGTGTATCTTGTCCAAAACATGATTTCTGAGGAATACATAGTGGTTTGGCATTGATAAATGTCTGTGTAACTAAATGATAACGAAGTATCCCAAAGTGTTGTACAAAGTACGACAGCGCGATTGCTCGAGTGTTGCAAACCCAAGTAACAATTGAAGTTTTATAGCACGCTACAAGTACAATCTAAGTTTTATCAACGGCTATAAAACTACCATAAAACCTCAATTGTTACTAGGGAAGGGCTTCAAGAGTGCCATAAAACCTCAATTGTTACTAGAGTATTTTCGTGCTAAGTCTCAGTTGTTCGATTACCTTCCTATCTAGCCGCAATATCCCACATACGCCTCTTATCTAGGTCTTCATTAAGCCTCTCTCTTTTTCTCTCAACAAAACCCCCTGTACTGCCTTTGACGCTGTATCGAATACCGTCGATGGTTTGGAATAAACTTAAAATAGCATACATTTTTTATGATAACGACGTGTCAGTTGAACAAATGGTGATGTTTTATAAATGGTCGATGTAAAGTCAGACCGGACTAAGTCGCAAAACATAAAAAAAATAATTATAGCATTGGATAAAGAATTTCGTCAGGACTGGTGGTATCCAACGGGGAAAAACGATCGGAAATGGTGAGTGAAGCTAAGCAATCATGTGAAAAAAATTAACCACCCAGAGGCGAGACTCGAACCCGCAACCTTTGAGACTCCGGCCCAATGCACTAACCCTTATGCTATCCCTGGGTATGGTGACATCCCAGAAAGAACATATGATTATCCCACTGGCGACGGTGATCGTACCCTGCCTGCAAAGCGAGGAATCACACACAACGGCAGCTGATCACCCCAACACATTTGATCTATTTAATTTCCCCGCTAGATACCAAGACCCGGGTTTTTATAATCGTCTGATGTCTAATTTTTAGTTCATTACCCATCGTACTTCGGTGGGTGACAGAGCCAATGAAGACTGTCGATTTCTGGTCCCTTGCCCAGTGAACAGAGGTATGACGGGAGCGAACCCGCCCGTTCGAATTAAACTAATAATTCAATTTTTTGGTCTTTTGGCTTAAGTGCCAATACCTTATTTAGGACTGGTGGTATCCAACGGGGAAAAACGATCGGAAATGGTGAGTGAAGCTAAGCAATCATGTGAAAAAAAATTCACCACCCAGAGGCGAGACTCGAACCCGCAACCTTTGAGACTCCGGCCCAATGCACTAACCCTTATGCTATCCCTGGGTATGGTGACATCCCAGAAAGAACATATGATTATCCCACTGGCGACGGTGATCGTACCCACTGGCGACGGTGATCGTACCCTGCCCCTCCGTCGCCAGTGGGATAATCATATGTTCTTTCTGGGATGTCACCATACCCAGGGATAGCATAAGGGTTAGTGCATTGGGCCGGAGTCTCAAAGGTTGCGGGTTCGAGTCTCGCCTCTGGGTGGTGAATTTTTTTTTCACATGATTGCTTAGCTTCACTCACCATTTCCGATCGTTTTTCCCCGTTGGATACCACCAGTCCTAAATAAGGTATTGGCACTTAAGCCAAAAGACCAAAAAATTGAATTATTAGTTTAATTCGAACGGGCGGGTTCGCTCCCGTCATACCTCTGTTCACTGGGCAAGGGATGCAACTTTCTTGTAGAATGAGATGTAAGTTATATCCGCTATGTTGAGAAAAATTTTCGAAAAAAAATCTGGCGGAAATCAACGATTGACGAATAGACGACAGAAAACGGTGTTTGACGCCATTTAGAAATTCAAGGTGGCGGTTTCCGGTAAACATCAATTTGGGTATATTCGAAATGGAATTAAAGAGTAGACGACGGAAATCAATGTTTGACGTAGACGTGTGAGCCACCGCGTCACACCGCTGCCGCCGGTAATTTTTAATATACGCCAACGCCGTATGGTTTGTCCCACACCGATAATACACGAACTCGGAAATTTCCAATACACTTACTTTTACAAGACAATGTGCTATGGTATCAGTTCACTCACTTTACGATTACTCGCTTTCCGGTGTTTTTGTGTTGAATGAACCGGTTAGTGAAAAATTGCTCCCGAATTCGTGACTAAATTACCATAAATTCTGGAATAATCATGTTTTCACATAACGAAAACAACACCGTGTTTTGAAATCTTATTCAATTTTTCTTCCGTAACGCCTGCATAACACTTTTATGGTGAGAGATATTTGCTTTGTTTAAGAACTTCTATCATGGTTTCAGTTATGTCCGTTTATCTGTCCGTGTGAACAAGTTCACAACTTTTTGAACTTCATTCATAAAACAAATGTTGAAGTAGAATTTGTCCTCAAATTCTATCATAGTTTCAGTTATGTCTGTTTATCTGTTCGTGTGAACAAGTTCACAACTTTTTGAACATAAAGCAAATGTTTAAGTAGAATTTGTCCTCAAATTTAGAAACATTGTTTACGGTATGATCAAACAACGTTTACTGATTAGAGATTTTCCACATCTTAATCATGATATGGTTAGTTGTGGCTGTGAATTAGATCACAAAATCAAAATGGAATGGAGTTGACGAGTAGATGACGGAAATAGATGTCTGACGCCATTTTGGAATACACCATGACAATAACAATATGAATGTTTTCGGAATGTGGTTGACGATTAGACGACGAAAATCGACATTTGAGGTCATTTTGAAATTCAAGATGGCGACTTCCGGTTACGCGACGCTCTCCATAACTTTTACAATATGGATATTATCGGAGTGGGGTTGTCGAAAGGACGACAAAAATAGATGTTTGGCATTTGAAATTTTAGCGACTTCGGAATTTTGGCGACTTCCGGTTAAGAAGAATGCTCTATAACCATAAAAATATAGGTGTTCTCAGAATGTGGGTGACGTGTAGACAACGGAAATCGTTGACTTGTGCCATTTTGAAATTCAATATGGCGAGTTTCGGTTAAGAAAAAGAAGTAGTTAAGAATTTTAGATATTGAAATTACACCACGAATACAATTTCGTTATTTACTAGTCGACCCAATTCATATCGATATGCTTATAGACTGTTTCCCTCAACCGGGAATCGCCACCTTGAATTTCAAGATGTCGCGAAATATTAATTTCCCTCATCTACTCATCAATCCCGTTCCGAAAATACCAATATTAGTAAGGTTACGACCATCTTCAAAATGGCGCCAAACATCGATTTCCGTCATCTACTCATATGTAAACCATATTCCGAAAAAAGTCATATTGGATCCATCCATAAATTTCGCAACACTTTTGGGGCGGGGGGCTGGAAATACGACGAAATGTGGCATGTTGTGACATAATGGGAATCAGAATATATTTGCTCAAATGGCACGTTCCCCGTATGTAGTTGGGGATTTGTGCCTTGACATATTGTGATGGAAGAGCAGACTAGAACGTTACGTAACATGTTATAACTGAAGAAAAAAAGGAATTTTTGGCAATTTGCTACCTGGGGGAGGAGAACGTCAACTTTGGGAAGTTTTTGCGTATTTATGAAAGATCCTTTTTTGGGTTATAAATCAGTTTTCTTAACCGAAAGTCGCCATTTTGGATTTCTAAATGGCACCAAACACCGACTTCCGTCACATACTCGTCAACCCCATTTCTAAAATTCCCATAATGTTAGGGCTATGGAGAATTTTGCTTAACCGAAAGTCACCATCTTGAATTTCAAAAGGACGCCGAATATCGATTCCCGTCGTCTATTCGTCATCCGTTGATTTGCGCCAGCAACTGTTTCGAAGAATTCTCAATATAGCGGACATCTCATTCTACAATAAAATTGCTTCGCTTTTTTATTTTTTGAAAAATCAACAGGCCAACCCCTGAGTCGATTTCTAGTCGCACCATGAGTGTCAACTCCAAATTTGAGCCAAATCGGTCAAGTCTAGCTACCGGAACAAAACGTTTTAAGTTTGTGACGAATTTTTCGATAATTCACATGGACAAAACCTACTCGATCGCATTTTTACCGCTAGGTGGCACCGTACATACCAGATTATTACAGAAGGTGAAACTTGTAAAAATAATTGAATCGCTTTGTAGTCTTCGACAATGTTGTAGACAAAAAAATTATATCTCAAATTTTCACTTACAGTGATAATCAACTGAGGAATTCCACGAAGATCCGTCCGAAAATCTTTAAAATCGTGACCGACCATCTTAGATTCCAATGAAACTTTACACGTTTCACCGTCATGCAAGACTAAATACTTTCCATAGGTAATAAGATTATTTTGACTCAAGAGCAACTTTTCAAAAGGGCGAAAACGTTTCTACGTGTATGAATTTCAAAAAAATTTTGTTCGATTACTGTATTTTATACAGCAAAACTATCTGAGAACGAGTTACAGGGAATGAATACTTCTGTCTGAAAAAAATATACACTGAAAAAATGTTGTGTCATTTTTCAAAAAAAAACAAAAATTTATGATAAAAATTTAAATTGCGAAAAAACCCATTTTTTAAATTTTTTATATTTTGTTACCAAAAACTTATAGAGAAAAGAAACATTTTGAATGTGATTGCATGATGGAGAAAAAATCGGTAAAAAAGTTTGTAACTTTGTACATGTTTTTAAATTTCATACTAATAGACATACAAAATTGTAATTCTATTACAGAATATAATTCTAAGCACCATTTAAAATCAAAATGCATTTAACAAAAATCTTCCAAAATGCGATAGTTTTCGAGATATTTGAAATTTTGCTCCTTCAAAAACAAATAATTCGTGTAATTATGCTCTTTTTAAAAGTTATTCGCGTTACCCCATCAAAAAATGTCAAAAGTTTAATGTTTATCGTTTTAAAGACGTAAAAGAAACTTTTTAGTGTATTTGGATCCTGGAGAAGCTTTCAATAAAAAAGTTTTCCTAACAACAAATTTTGACATTTTTTTATAATTCTTACTATTTGCAGTTAAAAATACAATTTTCTTTTTGAATATGATTCTAAACGCCATTTTAAATAGAAATGCTCTTAACAAAAATTTTCTAAAACATTTTAAAGTTACATTTTAAAGTTAAAACATTTTAAAGTTACATGAAAACAACCAACATATGATTCAGCTATATAGTTTAATCAACAGACCCTATGGTTGAAATATATTTTGGTTGCTTTCATGGAACTTTCAAATGGTTTAAAATATCGCCTTGATGTCAAAGAGTAAGTTGCACGAAAGTTTACGGGCCTTTTGAAAAACCTATTATTGTTGATGGAAAAACGCGACTAACTTATGAAAAGGTCGTAATAAAACAAAATAATTGTGGTGTTAAAACAAAAGTTAAAATATCTCGAGAACTACTACATTTTGGAAAATTTTTGTTAAGAGCATTTCGATTTAAAATGGCGTTTAGAATCATATTCAAAAAGAAAATTGTATTTTTGACTGCAAATAGTAAGAATTATAAAAAAATATCAAAAGTTGTTGTTAGGAAAACTTTTTTATTGAAAGCTTCTCCATGATCCAAATACACTAAAAAGGTTGCTTTTACGTCTTAAAAACGATAAACATTAAATTTTTTACATTTTTTGATGGGGCAAC
This sequence comes from Topomyia yanbarensis, assembly GCF_030247195.1. Classification (NCBI taxonomy): domain Eukaryota; kingdom Metazoa; phylum Arthropoda; class Insecta; order Diptera; family Culicidae; genus Topomyia; species Topomyia yanbarensis. Next base: position 78,247,428 of record NC_080671.1, read on the forward strand.
ACGAATAACTTTTAAAAAGAGCATAATTACACGAATTAATTGTTTTAGAAGTAGCAAAATTTCAAATATCTCGAAAACTATCGCATTTCGGAAGATTTTTGTTAAATGCATTTTGATTTTAAATGGTGCTTAGAATTATATTCTGAAATAAAATTACAATTTTGTATGTCAATTAGTATGAAATTTAAAAACATGTACGAAGTTATCGTTAGAAAAAAAAATTTACCGATTTTTTCTCCATCATGCAATTACAATCAAAATGTTTCTTTTCTCTTTAGGTTTTTACTAACAAAATATAAAAAATCTTAAAAAAATGGGTTTTTTCGTAATTTAAATTTTTATCATAAATTTTTGTTTTTTTGAAAAATGACACATTTTTTTCAGCGTATATTTTTTTCGGACAGAAGTATTCATTCCCTGTAACTTGTTCTCAGATAGTTTTGCTGTATAAAATACAATAATCGAACAAAAAAAAATTGAGGTTCATACACGTAGAAACGTTTACGCCCTTTTGAAAAATTACTCTTGTATCAAAATATTCCAATTGCCAGAGAACATCATGGAGATTCATACAGCGAACACACCTGCAAAGTTTCGTTCGAATCGACGATGGTCATATTTTGCGGTCGGCCGGTTTCTCATGGAATCCCTCAACTGCATACAGTACCACCTAGCGGTGAAAGTGCGAGCGAGTCAGCTATCTCCTTGTACATTGTCAAGAAATCCCATACAAATTTCAACCATGTCGGTCCAGTAGCTATACTTATCCGATTTGGCTCAAATTTAAAACAGACGCTCTTGGCGGGACTTGAAATTGACTCAAGGGTGGACTGATGGGCAGCGATGCCAAGATTCCAGTTTAAACTGGATTCTTCCAGTTTTGTTTTAAAACATCCAGTCTAACAGACAATCAGAAAATATTTCAGTTTTTTATAATTTGAGCCAGTTTTATCCAGTTTTTTGGGTAAATATTCATTTATTTAGTTTTTTCACAAATTGTAACTTAATTCATAAAATTTTCAAGCAAGCGATGAGATGATGCCGAGTGCCCCAGAATAAGATTTTAATCCAGCGTAACATGAACTCTTTCTATACCACTTGTGAGTGAAACGGTTCGGGAATGTACATTTTGATTTGATTTCAAATGAATTTTACTCAAACATAAAGGTGGCAGTACATTGTGTGAAATATTTTGATGAACATACGTTGAATTCTCAGCTAGTTGCTATAGCAGCATCGTGAGAAAGTTTTATGCGCCTCCTCAAGTTTAGCAAATGGTCTTAAATTTACGATTTTATGGATAATGTACATTGAAAACTTCAAAACAGTAAAATTCTACTGTAACTATTACTATTACAATCAAATTCGAATGTTAATATTTTTTATCAAAAAAAACCACTCAAATTTTCATTAAAAGGTATGGAACATACGTGTTAACTTAAATTTACGTTTATTGAATCGTTGACAAGGGTAAAGTAGGTTTTTTTTGAGCATCCAGATTTTTCCAGTTTTTTTTCAAGAAAGGTTCCAGTTTTTTTAAAGTGTTGGCAACGCTGCTGATGATGGTAATATTTTTTTTGTCACTCTAGTAAACATGGTTAAGCTTAATTGAAAGCAGTGAACTCATAATCCGGAACAGGGATGCCAGTGCACAAATTTATCTGTGTTTCACAGATTTTCAATATGCTGCTCAGATTGCAAAAACTGCACAGATTTCCACAGTTTTCTGTTTTGATGCACTGATTTCCACAGATTTCTAAATTTTTTAACTTGCGGCTTAATTTTTGCCTCGTGCAAAAACAAAAAAAAGGTCACCACATCTTGTTTTCAGCCAAATTTGTACGTTTTCCGTTATACAGATAGACACAGATTTTTAAACGGGCCGCGCACAGATTTTTCAAAATATCACCTGGCATCCCTGATCATGAACATGAACATGAACCGCAAAACAGACATTGAAATATGGAAAACATACTGATATGCAGAGTAATTACAAGAAATGAACTATTGTTTTAGTTCACTCATTTCACTTAATTCATCTCTCTCTCTGAATAGTGATCCGTGTATTACGAAGAGTAAGAATTAGAATCCATTCACTCTTTCGATATTATCTAAACGTAGTGCAGTATCTTAAACGTTCCAACTATAATATTCACACCGTAGTGATTCCGAAAGGATCTTTCAATATCTGGCAACAATTGATGATACCAATGCTACTATTGTTCTAGTATAACAGCAGATTTTAATCATCAGCCGCTTGCATCGAACCGAAAACCATGTTGGAACCATGAGCAACATGGATATTTCACCTCCCGTGCTAGTGTAACAGCGCTCTAGTCCACTATTACTATATTGGATGAATGAACGAAACATAGCCCCAAACAAAAGCCCCCTGTCAGCAGGTACAACTGCAGCTAAGAATTATGAGTAATTAATCCGTATCTTGAAGCCTGATGCAATGCAATAGCCCATTGTTCGAAAGGTTAGATTATGCGGCGATGACGACTGACGACGGCAGCCCTGCGACGATTTAGAGGCAATTCAAAATCAAGCCAGGAAAAAAACCTCCCTTGCCGTTCGTTCATTGTTCGTCGGTATCTAATCTAGTCAGTGTATGGATTCGCGAAGGTAGTTTTATGCAATCGCCTATATGCACCATGTTTCTATGCAGCGACGATTGTGTTGCGTCGTTACCGAATCTACGATGCGTGTAAAGGTAGGAATGGCGCCTAAAGTGGATAGACCGACGTGAACGGGGTAGGGTTAGATTTACAGAGAATGAAAATCGACCCCCGCCAAAACTTATTAAGATTCAAATCTACCCGTCTTGCTCACTTATTTCATCAGGAAAGTGTTGCAATTTTTAATTCCATTTATTCCTAACGGTAGCCCGTCCATCCATCAGCAACCAAACGACAGACGGACCGGCGCAAATTGTCTCGAGTCGATGAGCACAAATTAGTTTCTATTGCAAGCGAAACATCTTGTGTGACCAGAAAGTTTAAATGACCCCGTGCTCCAGTATGAAACGAAGAATTTGAAAATTTTTTGAAATCATTGACCACCGCCATTTAGCTTCAGTATGAACGCTTTGCCCGTTTTGGTGAACGGCAATTTGCCATAGCCGGTTGGAGCTTGGCGATCGATATATATACAGAGCTTATTCGGTATTAGCGCGGTGGTAGTTATTTGGAAACGACTTAAACTCGCGGATGTAATTGGAAGTAAATTATTTATTTCAGTCAGGGCTATCTATAGGTACGTGTGGTTCGGATAGAAAAACATTTGATTGTTGCAATTATGGCGAGGCGGTATATTTTGCGTTTGATTGGATTGTGATGTTTCAACGATATCGTTCATCGGTAATTAGAGGCCGCGTTGTTCCACAATTGTATTTCGTCGCTGTTGTGCTATCTTATGACAAACGCCATTTTGGGGTAAACTGAGTTAGATATGCCACATTACTCGTCTAACGAGTCTCTACAAGATGGCGTTTCCAGAATTTTGAAATTTTGCTTGGTTACTGTAATATAGCGAGAAAAGTTATTAGAAATTGTTAGTTTTTTGCTTCAAATTATTACATCTTGGGATTGGCTCAAGTTATACTGAAGTTTTAGTTGATTTTATGTTTAAAAATGTCGTGGGAACACAATGGCATAATAATTTTCAAAAGAAAAATACATGTATTGGGAGAAAACCGCAGTTTTAGATTTAAACTGGAAATATGGCCTATTTGGCAACACTGTAACCAAAAATAACTATTTTTTCTAGATTCCCTGACTCATTTCCTTCAAAATACAGTTAACCGATTGTTTATAGACCAAATTAAACCAAAGATATGAATAAAAGTTCATAATTGGTGATTTTTTTCTTTGGGAAATTTTCCATGGACGATTATGACACGGCATACAAATTTTTTCATCAATACACACCTATGACACGTGTGAGTGCGACTTTTGTTTACATTTTTAGTGAAAACTCGCAACATAGTCAACCGATCTTCGTAATATTTGAGAGAATAATACAGAATAGGTAGAAGCATCAATTGTTTTCTCTGAAGTGTTTCTACCATTTATAAGTTTCATGATATTCAATCGCAAACTTTAAAAATCGTTTTTCTCGAAATGTGCAAAATGGCGCTTGTCATAAGATAGCACAACAGCGACGATTTGTGTTGGACAAATCCGAATCATATTTTGTATAACTTTATCTGTTTCCAAACACACTTAATACGATGTTATAAGTGTAGATTCTGGCAAGTGAGACATACGTATAGATCTGAGTGTGGTAACCTTTCGAATTTTCACATTCCCATTGTTTGCGGTACCCTTGACATTTTCACTACTATCACGAATCAAACCATATTGGCTCGAATAACACGTTTTCTAAGTCCCTGACAGGAAAAAAAGGAAGGGAACGTTTTACCGCGTTCGATTAGGAACTATAACATATACTTGAGTTTCGGCTCCCTGTATAAAGGTTCGTCTTTGTACAGAGAACCATTCATCCGGATACGCAATTGCATAACTACAGGGTAGATACATATCAAATGATCTGAAGTACCATAATCGGATTCACAAAGATCACACGAATAGTACTCAGCACACTGTATAGTAACCACGTGATAATTGAGTTTGTAATGTCCAGTCAGGTTCCCGACTAGAATACTGCTATTATTAAGCTTGGAAATATGCAACAAATTATTTTCGGACTCACATCCGGCAGAAAAGCTTTTGTTTGAGCGCAAGTTTACAAGCTGTTCAACATTTTTTCCAACTGCCGATGCGGCAGGTCATGAAATTCCAGGAAATTCGAGCTTGACAGCATGTAAACAATACACATCAATGAGAAAGTGTGCAAAATTTGGTTGATTTTTACCCAATGGTAAAAAGTTATGCCCTGTTGAATGTCTCGCAATAATTTCGTGTTCGCCCTTTAGTAGGCATCCCCCGCTGATATTCATGTTACATTGCTTACCCATACTTACATCCCCAATGTAGTGGTCGATTAAACGTTCCACTGATTTCAGAAGGAAAGAAGTCATACTGATAGGTCTAATGCTCCTTACTTCCTAACAGGGAATTCCGAAATTGTTTCCCGTCACACTAAGAACTGTTTACAAAATATGCTTGAAGTGTGCGTATCCTCGTTTAAGTAAAACTGAAATGATTCCATCTTTTCCCGGAGACTTATACGGAGCGAACCTTCAAGCATCCATTTGCTCGATTGGGTTGTCACAGTTCTACGGACAAATTACCAAGAATCAGGACAACATGAAAAAAACTCAATGGCAGTCGTCGGTGATGATTCCGAACAGCCTGGGAAGTGTGTGTTACAAATATAGTTGAGCATATTTCATCTTCGTCAGACGACTAATTTCGATAGCAAGATCAAGTTTTTTTAAATAATCTGCTCGGTGTCTACTAAAGATCGAAACATATGAAACAATTTACTTAAACTGCTAACCTCGTTGAGACTTCAGACATTTAGGCAAAGGACGAATTTCGCGCTAAATCGTACTCAGAGTTGGCAGCACCCTCGCAGATTTTAATGAAACTTTCTGTACATGAAGACTTTGTCACAAAAAGCCACTTTGCATACTTTGTTTTTCCGAAAATGATCTAGACTGTCTTTTGAAAAGGGTCAAATTTTTTTACCATTTTTTCAAATGGCTATAGTCTAAAAATGACAAATCCTACAAAAAAATGTTGTTGGAGTGATTTTCACAAAATTAGTCAAATTTTTGAACAAAAATATTGAAACAATTCTTCATCAACTTCTACACTGAAAAAAATCAACTTAAAAAATTTAAAGTCGATTTACAAAAAAAACATGTTTGATTTGGATGAAATTTTGTTCCAAGATATGTAATTATGTTCCCTAGCTACCGTTAAAAATTTATGTTGGGCAATTCTAAGGAAAAAAAGTTTTTTCGAAAAAAATTTCCTTGTCCAAACTGAGTTTTTTCCACTGTATTTTTATCGAAAACTAAACCAATGAAAGTCATAATCGTCTGAGAATCCAATTTCCCTGGTTTTATATTTACCTACGACCATGCCTTCAGTTACAGGAGGCTCTCCGTTTGATGGAGCATGGAAAGCACTCTTTGTATTTCCTGGGTAAAATATGGGAGTTTTTGAGTACTTTATCTGAAAAGTTATAGCAGCTCACCTTAGTTTGAATTCTTTCGCAGGGCTCCGTTCCGAATAATGACAAGGCAAATACTTGGATTAGAATGATAATAACAAGGTGGACATTTAGGCATTAGAAGGTGATATTTATGAAAGATCGCATAGCTTCAACAAGTTTTTAAATATTTATTCTTAGAGGACGCTCGAAACTTGGCAAATTTCGTGGAGCGTTGGAAGTTTAAGAATCCCAAAGGTGTGAAACCTCGGGTCATGATTCTGAGATGACTATGACTTTTATTGGTTTTCGATAAAAAATACTCTGAAAAAAATATTCAGTTTGGACAAAGAAAAGTTTTTTTCAAATAATTGTTTTTCCTTGGAGCAAAATTTCATTCAAATTAAAAATGGGTTTTTTTGTAAATTGAATTTAAATTTTTAAAATCGATTGTTTTCAGTGTAGGAATCGAAGATTTTTTTCAATATTTTTATTTAAAAATTTGACTAATTTTGTGAAAATCACTCCTACAATTTTTTCGCAGGATTTGAGATTTTTAGACTATAGCCATTTGAAAAAATTGGTAAAAAAAGTTTGACCCTTTTCGAAAGACAGTCCAGATCATTTTTGGCAAAACGAAGTATGAAAAGTGGCTTTTGTGACAACGTTCTCATGTACAGAAAGTTCCATTAAAATCTGCGAGGGTGCTGCCAACATTTGTTCGAGTTGGCACGAAATTCGTCATATGTGATGACAGCGAGATATTTAAATGATCACAGATGATGTATTTATCATCAGATAACGACGGCTCGAGATCGTATTTGCCAACTCATGCTAATACTGTCGGAGTAGAGGGTTATATCTAACACATCTTCCCTGCCAGATCGTGCAAATATTAAGCGAATTCCTACATAAAGTCAAGCGTGTTTTTTGGTATATTTTTTTCAATCGTGAAATTTTTGATAATTGAGTTACTACGAATCACTGAAGTCTTCATGTCCTCAAAAGTTCAAAAACTCATAACTTGAAAAAAATTTATATTCTGTCGAAACAAAAAAATACGCATTAAATATTTTTAGCTAAAGAATGAAAGAAAAAAATTTGGAATGAATTAAAATGTTGGTTGTAAATCTGACGTGGAATGAGCCATATATAAAATATTATTTTTTGTACTCATTTAAACTTTTTTCATTAGGTGCCACTATATTTTTCGAAAGCGTCAATAGTTCCATAAAAATATGACGATAATTTGCACACCGAATGGCGCCCTGAATTCTCCTGTGACAAACACCAACCTTTGATAAAGCACATACAATAAGCACACGAGCAATTACTAACTATAGGGAGAATTCATAAATTATGTTCCGCAAAAATTCCCAATGGTTTTCACCCCTTCTTCCCTCACACGATACCACCCTTACCTATAAAAAGAAAAATGTTTCAAGTGGTTCAGCTTTCTGCTTCCGCGTGGGCTGTCGCATTGTTTTCTTGTTCAAAAAAATTTCCAACAAATAATCATTTTTCGAGGTTTCCCATAGTGTACTTCCCTTAACCAACGCTATGGAAGCTTTTCCTTCATGTACAAGGAAAGACAGATTCATAGATGTTGTACGTTCATGCTGAAGATTTATTTTTACTGCTCTAACTAGAATATGCGTAGGATACAAGCTGAACACTTTTGTTTCAATTAATGGAAAAACATTAGCATTTAAACAGCTATCCGCAGCGAACGGGCGTTGGTCAGCTATTTTCGTCCGCTTCCCTTATCAATTTATTTTTATAAAGCGATTCATCAACAGTGTTGTCTTAGAAACCAATTTTTTCCGATCTTATTTTAATGCAATCAATTAAGCAGTGTTCATTTTGTTATATTCAGATTTACACATATGTTAGGTAATTTTAAAATTACTGGCCGTGTAATTGACGGAAGAGAAAGTAAACAAAGAGAGACTTTCATTTGCACTTACGCCCTTTTCACATGTTGGTCTAGAAATGATCCTTGATTTGATGGCTTTGCAAAGGAACAGTATCCACCGGTTGATGCCAATCGAGCTGACATTTCTTTAGACTAAGCAATTAGTATTTCTTTGTTTGCTCAGTGTTTATTTGACCAACTGGGAAACTAATACACTGGGTATTTAATGCGCGTCGGGAATACGCATGGTCTTGTCTGAGTGGATGACGACTTTTAAATTATGCACGAGGGTTGACAATTGACAATTCCCAAGGATAATTCAAAACCAATTACCAATTTCCATATCAGCACGAAGTACAATGTTTTCTTGTCATATTCAATGATTTACTTTTAGTCCATTGTATCATTAACTAAATATATCAATTTTTATCATTGAATTGAGTACTTGCATACGCTATGGAGTAGTACATGCACTATATATATATATATATATATATATATATATATATATATATATATATATATATATATATATATATATATATATATATATATATATATATATATATATATATATATATATATATATATATATATATATATATATATATATATATATATATATATATATATATATATATATATATATATATATATATATATATATATATATATATATATATATATATATATATATATATATATATATATATATATTGTCATGTTAACCATATTTCTTCAAGAGCATGAAAATTTTATAGCTTGAAATTTGACGCAAACGGTGATAAGTCAGTTTCATTGCGTTCTTATTGTTTGCAATGTTGTTCTAGTTTTATGCTTAAAAACCGCGCACCGTATTTTGGAAGTGCTTACTTTTACCGATTAAAATGCGCCTCTGATAGCACAACAACGCACACGAATAATTATAACATAAGAATCAATTGATCGCGGAGAAAAAAAACAAATTCATAATTATCATCAAAAATAATACCAAAGTTTATACACGATAAATTATGCTTTTAATACGAAACCTTAACATACCTCTCAACTGTAGGCTGTCCGGACCTGAAGATGCTATTTTTACAAACCGATCATTTCAAAATTAATTCAATAAACGATAAATCTACAAAAATTCTCGGTAGCTTGCTGCCCAGAGCAATATACACATGATAACACTTTAGATCATATCAAGGTGAATCCAGATTTGTGTAACTCTTTACTCCATCCTATTAACAAAAACTCCTTACCGTGGAAATGCAGAGGTATATACATAATAACATTTGTTACACTAACATTCTGGTTTAAATTAACCAGACTAAACATCAAACTAAATTCATTCCCATGCATTGTCTTTCCGCGAAAAAAATACATTAATGCGCCTTAAAACTATGTTAGATACCCAGTTTACGAATTACAGACCCTACTATTCTCAACGGCTTCAACAGTCAGCTGAGAGATAATTCAATACCGCGACGATAACAGTACGCATAAATCGCTTTAGGCCAAAAGAAATCGTCACGGGACACAAAACAAAGACCGGACGACAAGTTTTCCGCTCCGCTGCTTTCGCACGCATAAGATCTGCTCAAGGCATCATCCGCAGACTCTGATGCGGAGAAGAGCCACATCGTCGCGGGTACAAAGAGCGCATCTAATCAACAGTCACCGATCAAGTCTGTGTGAAATTAGAAATTCGTTAGACCCCGACACGGTGGGTTAGTGTCGATGACCTAGAGATCGTCGTCAACGTTAATCGTATGTATGGTATAGGTGAGCCGCACATAAAAACTGTCGGCCGGCGGTCATAAAGACGGATATTGCAAGGGTACATGACAGCTCAAGGCCCGTCGTCGTCGGTGACACGCATCTCGTTCGAGGCGGTTTTTATTTTGAGGATAGCTGACCTTCAACCAGAGCCAAAATTAGCTACAGCCGCCGATGTAGCAGGTATCAACGTTGCTAAGCACGAATTAATTACTGTCGAAAATCAGTCTATTCTTAGTGGCATGATGTCAGTTAGCTGTACATGTAAACAACGCAACCGCGCATGAATAACTCGGCTGGGTTGAAAAAAAAACATACTTGGATTAGCGTCAAGCACAAATTAGTTAGGAACTTAACATTTAGCCACCAGTGAGTTGCTTCAAAAACAGGAAGTATAATTGAAGCTTGATGACATCCGGGCTATTATGTAAATTTCATCTAGTAAAATGATTCACCTATTAGTTTAAAGCTAGGAACATATGGTCGATGTTAAGTGAAACCGGACTGAGTTATTGAATTCGAGAAAAAATGGGTTTAAAGTTTGAATCGCTTCATAATTTATGCTATGATTTGAAATGAATTTATGTCGTAATTTTAGCTTACAATAACATATTACAACTCTGGCCAAAATCAAACGTAGTTGAAGAAATATTCAATCCACACTTTAGGAGATTTGTTACTCAGTCCGATCTGTTTTAACACCGACTATATAAGGTCGTGATACACCAAGCGCCTTCACACAACTGAAGCTAACAGTTCACAGTAACTTTATTGCAATTTTTCAACGAATTAAAGTAAAAGCAAATTCGTTAAACTTAGCCAGCATTACTGTTCTATGATAGTAATTAAAATATCGACAAAACGTGACAAGCACGAAAAATCACATACTCTGCATACGTTCTTACCTTCACATCAGCTTCAACCACAATCGTGCTTTTCCGCTCACTAGCGCTGCTCAAACTGGAGTTGGAACTGTTCCACTTCATGCTGCTTCCGATTTCAGCACCACCAGACCCATTCGCTGATCGTTGCTTTCGAAGTGAACCGTCCGGCTTTATTGCTGGACAGCGTTCCTCAGCGGTGCTGTTTCCACCGAGGCTTCCTCTGTTACAAATACCATTGGTATAGTTAACAAAGTGCTGAGTCTGTATACTGGACGCACCAAACATGATTGTTCGTTGTTTCGCAAAGGACTATTTAAACGTAACCGCATTTCGTTTTGTTCGATTAAACACGCTTCACATTCATATCACATCGATTCACACACTTTTGCTTTCGTTGCTTTCGGACTTTGTTGGCCAACTGTTGAGCACACGTAGCACAATTTCGTTGAACTGGTAATACCACATCACAACGTGCATTCTAATTTCATTCACAAGTTCAGCCTCGGTACTGGATACGGTAATGGTAGATCGTTCTGCTTCTCACGTTCGGTCTATCTTTCAAAGCTCAACCTGAAAGTGAAAAAGAAGAAAAGAATTTCTCATAAATCAGTAACCATCCACGGCTTATTTGAAAGCATAGCCATTTTCGCTTCCTGTGTGTGCCTCATTTTTGGGAAAATGATACTCAAAGAACCCGCCTTCTTCGCAGCTAATTGCGCACATACCTTCTGAACTGATGCGCTCATAATTCGAAATTAAAAATTCTCCCTAATCCCATTAAAACCTGATGTACACAGATACATGCTCCACGTGCCAATCTATTTTTTTTCTGTCTACTTTTAGAAACCTCGCTTTCGCAGACTTGATGCACTCCACTCAATTTCCGGTTATGCCTGCTGCGACTGTGGAATGTGGACCCAGCACATATATTATACGCACACCTTGGCAAGCGTCGAAGTCACCTGCGGCGGCTTTGAATCTTGGTTTGGTTTGTTATGTTTTGTTTTGTTTTATTTTCTCTTCCAATCAAACCAACTCTTACAAGCCTCTTTCGCTGCGATTTTTTCCCCTTGTCACCTATTAATATTCATCGATTGCTTTCCATCCATTATTTAGACTCCCTCATCTCGTGTGTGCGTATTCCAACGCTGCAGTTGAGTGGGGTAGGTTAACTCATCACACCACCCTTAATGGGTTCTCATTACCAAACTCTTTCGCTTTCTCACCCAACCGGCCGGCTGTGGATTGAGGGGCCAAAAGCATTGGCAAATCCAAATCGCTCAATTCAAAACGATTTCACAGCCCAAGCAGGAAAAAAAAACAATTCGTAAGAATTTTTGCAGTAATATATTAGAGATCGACGTCACGTTTTCGACTCCATAATTTTCTAACTTCACCAGATATACTCTTAAAGAGCAATGGCCTGATAATAGCTTAGTGATTAGGTAGGGTGATGAGCCTATTTTCACCATACTAAGCAAGGTGCCGCACTAATTCGGTAATTTCTAGCCTTACAATCATTGGAGTGCGTAAAAATTGACATCAAACGCTTTGCTTTGTTGTTAAGAACCAATATAATAACACAAATGCGTTGAAAACAGTAAAATTCTCGTGTTTGAGCACAATGAAAACTCGAATCGAGTGCCCCTATTGTTACGCTACCATTTGACTCAATGCGTTGAACAAAGATGGCAGACACTGCTCTAACCAACGGCTTCAAACGGGTAGGGTGATAATAGAAACATGGCGCAAATAGGCTCATCACCCTATTACATTTAGTTGTGGCATACGTAAAGTGGGGAATTCTTTCAGTATTGAATAAATTGTCTTGATTGAAAACAAGTACGGTATCAAAGTGTCAATCCCAATAAGCTTTTCCGAAGTATTATTCAAGCAGTACTGTTTTACGCATCCCACCAAACATTTCGTGGTTTTATAAACACGTTTTAACAGTTGCTTTATTCAGCTCTAGCTGAACATTGGAAGTATACGTGTTATCATATATCGTTTATTCCACCCTTAAACATCCGGGATTTGGAGAATTTATTCAGCTTGTCTGATTAAGACACATGAAAGAACAATTCTTCAGCACGTATACAGCCTGAGTATAAAACCACAGTTCAGCTTTATCAATAAACCTTTTCGTTACCGCTATTCAGCTGAGAGAATTATCATAGGAAAATTGTTAAAGACATTTATTTCAAGTTACACACGCCATCAATCTCTTTAGAAGCCATATTATTTTATTAGTGTTACGTTACAGTTAGAGAAAAATTGTATTACCTTGTTGGATATCATATCACGTACCTGGATCCGAACCAGCAACCTGTTGAATCCTTACTGTCTGCACCAATCTTGCATACATCGAATGCTTAAGATTTCACCGATGTACCGACAAGTCTAGGCTGCTGAATAGAGTCTGTACAAAGGCTACAGTAGCCTCCCATAGATTTGAGTGAACCTAGTTGGCTTGGGTTCGAATCCCAACCTACGATAAATTTTTTATTTCAATTTTTTTTTATTTAATAATTTTTAGAACATTCGGGAATTTTAAATTAGATAATTTATTTATTTCAAAAATGATGATTATAGTCGTTTTTGTTTCCAAGGTGAGGATTTATGGTTGTCACAAAACATTTAGATAAGTAAAAATGGGTGTTATATGAAAGTGGTGGTAACTGAATGATGGATAGAAGTCATTTATAATTCTAAGATGGCAATCTCCTCAATTTATTTACCACTTCCTGCCAAATGATTTTCTTTCCATTGTGATTTTTTTTTTGGTAAGCGGAAGTCGCTGTTCGAATTCAATAGTTTATTTATTTATATCAATTAAGTTCACCAGCGTAAATAATCATTTCATTGTACCTTTGTTTGCAAGTCGATGGATAGAAAAAAATCATGGTAACAATGCTGGTGTCTAAAATTTATAGCAACCTTGGAACAAAAAGTTTCTCTAGTGTTCAATATGAGAATATTCATGTTTCACAAGTAAACAGACCATTTCGAATTAAAAGGTAAATTTACATAAACGAGGGCGCGTGTGATTTGGTAAGCTTGTACATTGAAAAACTGTAAATCTTGTATTTCTCGTGGTGAAAACTCAGTAGATATAAAAAAAACTAAATAAACTTTCTTTATTCATTTATTGAGCTATTGCTCCTTAACTGTAATATATGCAAAACATCTCAATTGGAATATACCGATATAATAAAAAAATCCTTCACTTAATAGTAAAAAAAAATTGTGTGTGTATTGGGACTCGAACCCAGGTCGGTTTCCATTCCTCATGATTTACTAATCGCGCCAATTTTTGTAGTAGTTACAATTACCTTTGTTAAACACATAATTCAGCTAAAAGTCAAAGGTGGTATAATGTAAAGGTAGAAGCAACCTGTTGAAGACATGTAGTGCAGCTTAATGATTAAAGGTAATACTATTGGTAACAGCCTCGTTTATTCAACTCGCAATTCAGTCTAATTAAGATGGTTGAATAAACTGCCCATGATCGTATATCAGTCCCATAAAGATAGGAAATCCCATAGAAAACGGGACAACTATGCGATCATGGGTAGTAAAAGCGTTAATATTGTCGCTATTATATTTATTAGCAGTATAGTTCAGCCTAGTTGGCTGGATTTTAAATAGGCTGAATAAACTGTTAATGTTTAAATAGTTCAGCGAAAGTTTAATTCAGCTTACATAAACTTTAATCTGCTTTAAATCAACACGTAGTCTTATAGTTCAGCTCCTAATGTTTGTTGGGATGGGCATACTTGACTAGGACCTGAGGCCCCGCAATTTCAAACGCCTGCACTAAGGATGCATCTATTCATACTAATGCCTGTATTTATACTCTTAAACGCGTAGGTAAAATAATGGAATTTTGAATTCAAAGAAGGTTATAGTGTCCAAATAAAGTAGAAACATTAGCGGTCCATAAAAACTTCCCTGGGGTACTTCTGAGGTGCAAATAAATGTAAGTGCCTGACAATCTTCAATGACAACTACTGTTTCTCGATCTGTAAGATAGGATCGAAATAGACAAACTACCGCTGATTTCATATCTCTCAATTTGGCCGATTGCTATATCATGGTATAATGTGGTCCAAAATGAAAATTAAGCAGAAATTTTGAGATTTTACCTAAACTAAAGAACTTAGCCTTATTAAGTCTACGGAAAAGTTTTCGTAGTTTATGAGCCCCTTCTTTGTTAAAACAACAGTTAAGGTTGTTCTAAGTTTACCAAGATCACAACATTGACTTTTCAATCATTCCAGATAGAGCCATACGACCTTCAGTGAAGTTGTAGAACGACAAATTTTATAAAAGTTTTCTGAAGACGTGTAATCTCTATCTGTCATACTTTTATTTTAACAACAAATTTAAAATAAAAGGTTAGAGTGTTTTCTAGTGTTTCTAGTCTAGTCTACACATACACAGCCAATACATTTAGGAATCCTGGAAAATTGCAGACGTTTGCCTACAATTTTTCTTGTCAATATTAATGTTTGTGATACATATGATATGTGACAGAATCATTAAAGCGGCCACGCCAACTGTGCAGCGTACAAAGTGAAGATGATTCAACATTTTACGGCAATTAAATTATTCTTTGAATGAAGAATTTTATCAACGAACTATTTGAAACCTGGAATAAGGAAGAAACGTGGACAACCATGCCGACCGTTTCAATTTGATGGGGATTTAATAAATCGTTGGGAGTGACTTGGCTAAGAGGATTAATGTCACTCCTTTGGTCCTAGGTTCCTGGGATGGCAGAAGAAAAAAAAACGAACTGTCTCGAACGAGACCTCGCCTACTAATCTTAGAGTGTTTTCTAATGTTTCTTGAAGCGTTTTCGTTTTTTCTTGGTGCTACACCGGTGTAGTGCAAAGAAAGAGATAGACTGATTACACTCAAGTTTGAATGAGTGTAACACCGACTACACCGGTGTAGCGCACTGTCAAAAACGAATGCCATTAGAAAAACGGTTTTAGTCAAATAACTTTTGCGGTTCAAAAAATGAATTTTTGATATTATAAGTACTAACATCTTTTGAATAATAGAGGTTAGAGTTTTGATGCATTAGAAAAAAATGCATTTCTGAGAGCCGATGTGCTTGGTCGAGTTAAATAATCGTAAGAAAAAGTCCTGAAAAATTAACCATCTCTTAGGTGCCAGTCGTGCACTCCTTTCCTGAACTAGCCTCATACCCACGGTCAAAAGAGTCGACAACTATTAGGATCCACATGTACCCCACCCAAGCGAATTGATCAACTTGCAAGTTGGAGCACACATCTACCAAAATCAGCCAAGAAGACTTCCGAATCAATGAGAATGGACCATGTCAGTCGAAGGCCACAGGCCCAGCGGCATGTCGTACAGTTCCTGAAATTAAGAGTTTTGTTTGTTATCCTGCTCCTAACAACTCATGCTAAGTCGTCAGTGATGCTATTAAAACTTTGCATTGATTTCGCTTCTGTCTTCTTCCTGATCTCCTCTTGGGCCCCCAGGCCTGGGATCAATCGACTATTAGTAAATCAGAGAGTGCTGTCAACCGTAATTTCCACGAATACCAAATTCCCTCCAGCTATTCTACCATTTATTCTTTCTGTTTTAGTGTGTATTAATGAAAACTTAAATGATTGTTTCAACGGATTGAACTATTCTGTTGTAACACCACTATGCTTGTTCAATATAGTGAGTGGATATTGTTAGGTGTGATCCTCCTCATCAGACGTCCTCTGTTTTTTTAAAAAAATAGTTTTATTTATATAACTTTTACAGTTTTGATTTTTCATTAAGATGACTTTAGAAATATTTTCAGATATTTTGAAGGAGAACGATTTGTCTCAATATACTGAACCTCTAGCTTCTTTCGTTAGAAAGTTATATAAACTTTTTACTGAAAATGAACTATTTTTTAGTAAAAATTGCAAGATATACAAAAATATCGCATTCGCCATTTTTTGTTCATCTATGCTACAAAGCATGATATTTCATATGCAGGGTTGTTACGGAAGACGACAAAATAAAAACGCACCAAATTCGCGCGAGATTTTGCCTGGTTGAAAAACTGAATAAAGATTACCAAAACTTGCAATGGTTTTTCTTTGAAGATTCTAGGAAACTTCTCATATATTGTCCACCTGAATCTTTTATTAATAGACTAAACAAATCGTGTCTTATTTGAAAATATTCCTAGCCCTTAATTTTGAAATAATACATCCCAAAATATTTTCGACAAAATGTTATAATTATTGCATTGACGAATGTATTTTGGATCGAATCTGCCGCCGGTTTGATTGTGCGGTCTTCGTTGAGAATGATAACATTCGTACTGCTGAATAACAACAAATAATTGTAATTTCTTCGTAGCGCATCGTCTAACCGCGTATCCACGTGCTTCTCATTCGACTAGCGAACGATGAATGAAGCACTTAGTACAAATATACATATAACTTCCAATATTCGATTAGGTCTCTTAGATTCACTATATTGACAAATCTACCTGACATGCACTACAAATCTCGGGTTTTCTATGTCATGTCCGACAGATTTGGCGTTATGCATACAAGTAATAAATACTTCGAAATTTAATACAAAATTGGTTAACATTTTTCCAACTGATCAGCGCAAATATAATGTAATTTCGTTTAGTAGAAAAATAGACTCGGCAAATGAATATGAAAAACTTGGATCAGTATTCCCAAAAGTTACTAGTAATGAATGCATTATTTTTAATAAATACATGGTTCTTGTGAACTCATTTGGCTACGGCTGCTTTGATTGCACAGAAATCCATTTAGAACACATATTCAACTTAAACCATCTTCCAACTATGGGTGGTTTGGGGATTATGAATAGCTGTTACTCAAGTTGCTGTGCTCCGATCTTGATGAACCAAGCAAATCCAAGCCTCGGAATGGAACCATATATCGTCAATTGTCGTTGAAGGTTATTCGGATATGATTGGGTTAAAAAATTCTAAACACTTTATGCATGTATCTTGATTCAAGATGAATCATATGCGATAGCCAATTTCAAACACATTCCGTGGCTCAATTTTTTCGTAGATAAGTTATGTTATACAAAGTTATGATTTAGCAAGGGATCTGTTCATGTGGCATGAACACCAGCGTTTTTGTGACATAACACTATGAATTCGAAAGCAAAGAAGGTCTCTCAACAAACGGATGTTACTCTTCATTAAGACGATCCCGTTACATTTTGGTTAGACTTAGAATGATATCTTACAATGATACGACAATGGAGTTAGTTCATAAAACTGAAACTCTGTCCAAAATTTAATTCGCGTCAAATTCGTGCGATGCCTCAAATTGAGAACATAAAACGCGACAAATTTGCGAAAATCGCAAAAACTACGCAATCCGCGCGACCGCACCAACCCGGCATATGATAGCAATGGTATTTAATGTTTAGTGCCCGAATCGAAGATAATGCCATTTTTTATGCAAAAGTTCTCATAACTTTGAACGGAAAATAGCTGAGTAGTTGGTGTGTATAAACAAACTATACGTCCTAAAGTAATCTTAAAATTATCCAAAGGGCACTTTAGTGTAAAATAAAAACTACAAAAGTTATAGAAACAAAACCTTTTTTAAGCAACACCCTGTAGCTACCGTTTGGATTTGTCGTGCTATGGAAGATATAAAAAACAGACCTTGCGTGTCTTCAGCAATTTTTTGTAAAATAAGTTGTTCTACAACTTCATCGAGCTCTATCTCGAACCATTACAAACTTCACTTTCAAATTTTTCTAAAATAATAATCACCCTAGTTTCTGTTTCAACGAAAAGAAGGGCCTTGCAATGCACAACAATTTTCCTAAACATATTGTAAGGCTAAATTATTTAGTTTTAGCGAAAAGCAGTTAAAATACCTGCAAAATTTGCGTTCTGTAATGGCACTATGGAAAATTTTCAGGAAAAATATATTTTGTACTATAACTTTTTAAGTAGCCCTAGAAAAATTGCGGTATTAACATGTTTAAAAGAAAGAAACCGTAGAATTTTAACGGAGATAATTGCTTTTCTCAAAAAATAAGACAACTTTGGTTTTTGAGACATTCTTTCCCAAAAATTCCCTATTTTCAAAAACTTGTTTGCCCCATGCTGCAAATTTGCAAAATATTTTGCATATTTTCTAATTTGAAAACATCTAAGAAATTTAGTGAAGCCTTTGCAATCTTGGTGCGAATACGAAAAGTTAGGGTTCTGGGGCATTGTGTCATTCTAATCGCATTTTAAAAATTTTCTCGTGTGCATATCTCCTCAATCAATAAAACGTACATTGCTTAACGTGGAAAATTCTTAAAAACAAAAAAGAAATAGATTTGCTATCGGTAAAATTAAGAAACGTTAGATGTTTTAAGATTTAGTCTCAATTCAACAGTTTATCATTAAATTGCACAATATTTAACAATAATTTTTTATTCAATATACTACTTTTTTCGAGACTTGTCCTACCGAAGCTGTATAGCTAATGTCTCGGAATGGCTCTCCATCAGAATCACTCCCTACAATTGCAGATGAGACGGGAAATGTCACCCACTAAAAGCCTGCTTAAGGCCATTTGCAGCGGGCCGCGATTCTGAATGTGATATTGTAGGGGAGACCGGGGCTAGCCCCGAGCTCCCCTACACACAGAAAATAAAAGTTTTTCGCTCTTAGCAAAAAACAAATGACACATACTCTTAGTTTGAAAATAAAACTTTTTAATTTCAATTACCACTCTTCTATAGCATAAAAGGAAAACTTTTATTTTGATTATTATTATTTAAGGGGGCGGAGGGTAAGGGTTTTCCACGTGAAAAAAACACTTTCTTGTGAATTTTCTTGGAACTTCGCGTGAATTAAATTGATCAAAACTTCTGTACATTATTGTGTATCATTTCGATAACATGCTGTAATTTTTCTATGGAAAAATATCGACAAACGACTCGGTGATTAAAAATTTATCTCGCAAACTCAACGTAGAGGTTGGGTATTCTTACATAGAATGTGTATGCAAAGTTTGAAAGAAATCGGTTAAGTAGTTTTTGAATGGCAGGTAACACCGCAAATCATTTTTTTTTCAGAGACGTTCTACAAAAAGCTTCGTCATCGAGTCGTTTGTCGATTTTTTTTCATATAAAAATTACAGCATGTTATTGAAATGATATACAATAATATACAAATGTGTTGATCAATTCGCTTCACACGAAATTCCGAAAAAAAATCCCAAAAAAAGTGCTTTTTTTTCGCGCGGAAACCGTTTAGAATTTGATCTGGACCAATAATTTGAAGCAATTTAAAACTCATTTCAATAAGTTTTGCATCATTTAGATATAGTGATAAGTGCATAAAATACAAAATAGAAATATAAGTGCAGTCAATAGCGATGCTGTATCTTTCATTTGAGACTAAATTTGAGAAAATAGAGTCAGACATTTCTAAGAGGCAGATGTGAATTTACATCAGGAACTTAGCCACTTTCCCGAAGCTTCCGGTTCCGCCGAAAGTATCCAAAGTGCTCAATGTTGGTTTGATTGAGAACCAGTGAGCTGAAATTATAAATCAACAGTAACTCCGTTAAGAAGTCGGTTTTCAGAGTGATTGCATAGCCTTTCTATAGGAGAAAAGCAAAAATCGTATATAAGCTTCGAGCGCCAAAATCGGGTGAAGATATAATACTCCTTCTTTTAATTTCTTCGTAGTTTATGTATAGTTACTGACAGTGGCGTAGCCAGAAATTTGGTTTGGAGGGGGTTTTGACGAAAATCATAGATTTTTCAATAATGTTGGCGGGTCTATTGATGACATTTAATCTGTAGGCCGCGATCGACTGGGTACTACCGTGTTCTGCAGTAATAGCGAAATGGGATGGTGTGAGCGGGCATGGGCGCCATAACCCTACCGTAGGAAGAACTAAACACCTGTCCTGTCGCAGGTGTCGGTTATGTTGGGTGGCGGACTACGAGACAGGTTAGGTCAAGTTCAACGAGTGGCCCAAAAACACCACTTTACTATCAATCAAGGAGAAAAGGATGAGCTGAAAACTCGCAACTTCGAAACCGTAGCAGTGGAGGAGCTTTGCTAGACGGGGCAGAAGGTGTGGAAATGCGGGGATCGAGCGACGTCACAAGAGCTGAGCAAAATGCACCAACGCGTGATTAGCGAAAGGATGTGTGTAGTGTGGATCAAAGGCCATTTCTTCAACTAGAGCATTATCAATGTGCACTGACCTCACGAAGCCAAGAAAGGTGCATTTTATGGCGGAATGTTAAGCTCGTCATCGGTGACATAAACATCCTGATAGGCCGGGGGCATTGTAAAAACCGGTTATCGCACAGGATAGTGGGTACACCTTATAAATAATGTGCGCAAATTATCACGATTGATAAGTATATTATGACGAACACCTAAGTAGCGAAGCCGTAGACAACAAGAATATTGCAAGAATCAGCTTGCAGACGCGCACAGTCGACAACAGATTCCGGATCTACCTAAGATTCATGAAAAAATAGGACGGTTGAACCGCTGGCAATGATCAACTGTCATGTGAGCTACTCAAACACAGAGTAGAGGAATTGGCTAGAGCACTCCACTGGGTGCTTTAGAAGATCTGGAAGGAGGAGATTTTACCAAAGTATAGGATGTAGGGAGTAGTATGTCCCATCTATAAAAATGGTGTTAAGCGGGATTTTTGCGACTAATTACCGGTTAATCACATTCCTGAACTGCCGTTGTATGCAAAGGTGACGTAAATGCCATCGAGTATATTTTTCAGAAAATCAATTTTCAAATCTTGCATGGTGCGGGTAAAAGCATGCTTTGGCCACTTTGTTTTTCGCATTTCAACAGGTTATTTTTTATTTTTATTTGAAGTCGTTTGCACTAAAAGATGCGAATTTTCGTAGTGAACTTAAAAATATGAAAAAGTTAAATTTGACCAAAGTTGCGTTGAAGCCACTTTTGCATACCAGGATAGTAAACGTCATCTACAAGGTGTTCTCCCAAATTCTTTGTTACCGCCTATAACCGTTAGTAGGGGAATTCGTAGTGCAATATGGCCTATAATGCACAAATACGGGTTGCATTCATATATTCAACCAAGCTATTTGCAATAATATTCTTGAAAACTTTGCCGAAGACACTTTGTCTCGAAATAAGTTTGATTGGAGTTAGTAATGCATCCAACTGGAAAAATTAATCACAAAATTATGCTACTAAATACTACACCACCGAAAGCTTATGGTTTCCAAATTATGGAATCTTGGCGCCATTCAATTCGATACCCAAATGTACACCATAAATAGCGAATCTTAGCTAGTGGCACTTTATATAAGTGATAACCCAAAAAATCAAATGCATATAAAAACCGATTCTGACCTGTTAGAGACAAGCGTAAAACGCCATTTTTCATCAGTTTCTTTGTAGGCGTTTTCGTTGAGCTATTTTGCTTGATATTTACATGATATTTATAGGATCCTCACTAAAATATTAGTTACAAGATCCCATTCTCACAATTTACAAAAAGTCCCCATAACGTTTAAAACATTAGGTTCTCAATATAATGAACAGATAATAAACTTCCAAAATTATTTTTTTAATGTTTAAATAAACTAGTCAGCATCAAACTTTTTTTGTCTTCAATTCAAATATTTTGGTTTGGAGGGGGTTTTAACCCCCAAAACCCCCCCTTGGCTACGCCACTGGTTACTGTGCAAAGAAAATAAATGATATCACAAAAAAAAATTAAGCTGTCAGTTAGAGAGGTACAACAATATGTCTTCCCCACCTAATTTTGTTTTGTGGCACTTTTTCTTCTCTGAAGTCTTATTAATGCCCATTCTATTTCTGTGCCTCCATATTTCATTTACTACTCGACCTACAGATGATGGAAAGCGCATAAATTGGCATCAACATCTTTGCTACGTTCTTAAAAACCAATATAATAACCCAAATGGACTGAAAACAGTGAAATACGCATTTTGAGCCCAACGAAAACTTGAATCAAATACCCCAATTAAACCTCTCTTATTTGAGCAAATGTGTTGAGCTAAAACTCATTACCCTTGTCAAAATTTCAAAAAAATCGACGCGGTTCGTATTGCAGCTTTCCTTGACGAAACGCTGATTGAATCAAGTGTAAAAAAGTTTTAACCCAAATAAACCTTCAAAAACATCAACAATCTTCTCCACAAGTAACTCCACTCGAAACTGCCTTGGATCGCACACAAAGCCCGCGTATAACAAACAATACCTCAAATGTTACCATTTACCATTCGGGTTTTAAAAAGCTGCACTCTTCGAATATTATTCACCCCCGTCAAACAATCCAAATCAGCACCACCAAGACACCTAGCAGCCATCTGGCGATGTGTGGTAACCGTTTGGTCTAACCTTGTGTCCAAAGTTCGTGGCTTTCACAACCGTAGTACCGACCGTCGTCGATCTATCTGCTGCAGGGCTGCTGCTAGCAAACGCAGATCAACATGGCGCCAACTGCGACCGAGCAGCGTTGTTCTTTCAAACCTCTCGAATGGCGAATTCTCCGTCCGGGCCACGATTTTCTTATTTGTAACCTATATCGTCTTTATATTAGCCCAAGAATTGCACCGCTTAGATGGTCCAATGGAGCACACACACACCATCTAAAAGTGAACATGAGCTTGATCATCTATTTTCATTCCGCATTTATGTGTTTATATATAATAGAAGCAACATTTGTGCAATGTTTTGTAAATAAACGTGTCTTCGGCAGTTACAGTATGAATGAAGGAAGTGGTGCACGGATGATTATGGGCCGCTCAAAGCATAGTTGATAGGTATTGAACAAACGAAACTGCGACCGCATTGTGCTTTTTTGTTGTTTGAAAATGCAATAACTGCACAAACAGAATATTTGCTTCGCTGGTTGGCTGATCCGATATTCCTCCTTTATACATCTTTCACGGCCTGTTGAAGTCAGCAACCGAGTGTACCATACAGACTACGGTTGTTCCAGTTCTTGAATCCATATCCTACTGTGCACGGTCGATATAAGAACGGTGGAGTCGCACCGCTGAACAAATGGGAGCATTCAAATGAGCAAAGACTTATTCGTTCCAAGTCGATGCTTCCGGGTAGGTAACGAAGCATAAAAATTTTAACTATTATGCTGAAGCGAGCCCAGCGATCTACAGAAAAACTACAATATACGACTAAACGTAACCAAGTACTTTTAATGAGTGTAGTTGATAGTTGGAAACCTTCAGTAAATGTTTTAACGGTGTTTTAATAATAATTTGAAAATATCGAACATATATTTTGTAATTCTAGCACTAGTGTAATACATCTTTTATGCGCCTCAGGTAGAAACCTTTTCATGGCATTATGCACGTTCCCAGAATGCTTCGCGTTGCACTGTACATGTGTACAGGTCTCAAGAGCGTGAGTTATCAAATAACCACAGAAAACTGGGAAAAACGAAAAATTTTGGTTAAAATTGTTAAGTCATATTCTAGTCCGCCATATTGGAATCGCCATTTTTATTTTTATTTTATTTTGATAGATAATTCCATGTAATTGTTACAAAATATTGACAACCAACCACGAATAACGAATTAATCGAAAGCGTTCTCAAAAATTTAAACGCGTTTATCTCAAAACATGATTTTTCAAAACTGCGTGCAATTTCATTTGAAAACGGTTTAATTTTAAGACTTCATCTTTTGACCTCTCAAAAGAAAATCTTTTCGTTGGATTCGATATTTTTAGTGAAGCCTTAAGTGGAAAAAGGACAAAAAGGGATCTCAAAGTTTGAGATCGCATCATTACGTCTAATTTGAAGTTTTTTGCCCGTTCTTAGATTATTCCTCCAATAATGTAGTTTATTTTAGAGCCTTATTATTAGTTTTGTGTTTCAGATCGGTCCTGAGGCAGCAGGCTGTACGCAGTTTTGGAATTCCACACGCACCTAACGTTAGAAAGAACGTCACCACCTGAGTCATTTTGTTTTTTCGCCTTGAAAAAAATTGTAAATGAAGATAACAATATAAACTTTTTTCATCCAAAAACTGTTTCCTTCTATGTTTTTCCATTGGCACACAAAAAAATTGTGTGGACCTTTTTGTCGTTTGAATGAGAATCTCCCCTTAAAAATTCATGCGAGCAAGTTTCTAATATGGAAAAAATGATAGCTCTGGCTTTTTTCAATCGATTTTGATAATAAATAGGTCATTGGATGCAAAACCAAATGTTCTCTATAAATTGCTTTTAAAACAAAAACGCGTCTTTATCAAAACGGGGAGAATTTTTCTGTTGCTCAAGAAAAAAATGCAAAGGAATGACTAAACTGCATAGTATTTCTAACAATATAACATAACATAGAGTACCGTTCTAGGGGTCATTTTTACTTGTTTCCAGATCCATTAAAAATTAAAAATCGGTTGAACACGACATTGCAAAAACAAACAATTCAATGATTATCCGTTTTGGCGGAATAAAGAAACAAGGTTTAATAAGAACTGATGTTGAATTTTTTATAA
The DNA here is from genome assembly GCF_030247195.1 of Topomyia yanbarensis. NCBI lineage: Eukaryota > Metazoa > Arthropoda > Insecta > Diptera > Culicidae > Topomyia > Topomyia yanbarensis. The sequence continues at coordinate 78,272,652 of NC_080671.1, forward strand.
ACTAAGTATTGTCAAATTAATTCATCAAACAATAAATCTATCAGAAATTCTTGGTAGCTGGCTGCCCAGAGCAATAAACACATGATAACATTTCTAAGAATAGCATGGATCGTATACTTATCAAGCTGAATCCAGATTTATTTTACTCATCCTACTAACAAAAACTCCTTTCCGTGGCAAGCGTGGAGATGTTGTAGTATAGACGGTCTCCATACCGACCTTTGTTACACTAACATTCCCTTCCTCCCCCGATGCACAGTGGCTCGGCTCAGAGCAAAGGTGGACTAAAAGCAGAACTTTGTGCAAAGCGGTTCAAATAAGATAATTTAAAGTAATTTTAGCACGCTGAATTCATTACTGATATTAAAGTATATTAAAAATAATCATTTACAATTCATTCGGGTGCCTCTAAAATATTTTTTTGTCTGTACAGTTCATAAATAATTTTAAAAGTAATGTTTGTGCGTTGGATTCGTTTTTATTATTAAAACATGCTAGAAAAAATCTCGATTATTAGGGTGGCCTAAAAGTAATTATTTAGATAATTTCATCAAATTGTTTACTTCCCGACAAACATATAATAACGGCATGAAAGCCAACTGTTAAAATTCACTTTGGCTGAAAATTCCAGAGAAACCGTTACTCGCCAATCACAGATGTAGGTAGTAAACAAAAGAGAAAAGTTTTCTCTTTCATTATCTGCTCTGAACTATGTTCGGTCATTAACACTTTATCTGGAATTTCTCTCCAAAGAGAATTTGACAGCTGGCTTCTACGTCATAATCATATGTTTGTCGAGCATTGTAATATTCGTGCGCTGTATTTGTTTTTAATGTTAAAACATTTTAGAAAAAAATCGTACTCATTAGAATGGCTCAAAAATATTTGTTTTAAAGCAATGGTTCATTAGGAAGGCTCAAAAATAACTATTCTGTCATTAAATAATTTATTTCGGTCTTATTAGGGTGCTTCAAAATGATTGATATGTCTTAACGATTTGAATAAGATGTTTTTGAATAACTTTGGAACCTTTAATTCAATTTGACGTTGACGTAAATTGATAAGTAAACATTGACGTAAATTGATAAGTAAAAATTCACTAATCAGTAATTTTATTCACGAATGATTTTTTTCTTCGCAATGGTTCACACTTTTTGCCTATGTGACTGCTTCAAACAGATTTTTCGGTAATATGAATTTTACGATAAAGTATTTCAAGGCTACTGTGAGCGTGCCCGCATCCGCTGGAACAAACTTGAACTGATCGTGGGTTCATATCATATGTGATTTATTCTAACAGATTTTAATTTGCTTGCGTTATTTTGAGATATTAAATCGATTTACCTACAACAAGCTGAGAAAATGAAAAATTAGAAAATGCTTCTCATTTTGATTTAATGTTGACAAAAAATTCATATGTTTATTCATATATTTAAAATTTTAAGCATAATTTATTATAATCCTCGTCAGATGCTGAAAATGATTCGTCCAATATTTTCTGTTTCTGTAGTAACTTAAGCTCTTCGGGTAGATTCTTGAAATGTTTTTTTTTTTCAGAGCTCCAAGTTTGAGGCGTCTAATGGGTCGGTTAAAAATATCCCGACCGGTACTTTCCCTTGAACTTTTTCAAGAAAATGATTCTCTACATTTCTTGATGCTTTTGTCACTTTATTCTTATACATCCTTTGCCTGTGAGCATGTGGTACTAAAGGTAACTAAAGGTAAGACGTAAAATTTTGCGGTTTCCATGCAATATATATATGCACGTGTTTTACTAGACACAATTCACGGAAAAATGATTTTGGTATCGACCTCATTGCAATGGTTACTTTGATTCAGGAGGCTACTTAATCAGCCTTTTAGCCAGTCTTCGAATCTTACCTAAAAATATTTGGTTGCTCCAATTTTTTCAGTAAATATTACCAGAAAACTTCAAATTCCTGATCACTCTCTTCATGGGAGAGATTTCAATGAGCGAAAAACATTTCCTCAACAGTATTTTTCCCTAACAGTTGACGTTGTATACACGAATTAAAAAACAGTTTTTGGCCGAATCGATCATGAGAATCTCTTAAGAAGTTTTCCAAGTTAGGAGCGTCAGATAAACCTACGACGCACAGAGGAGTAACTAGAACAAATTCCTGGCCAATAACCAAAATATTTTTTTTTCGATTTTCTACTTCGTTATATTTTTTTACATACCTAAATGCCTGCTGAATAACGTGGCCAAATTAGGAGTATGTCAAAAATTGTTAAAGATTTTTTGCTTGGATGCAAAGTGGTGTAATTGTAAGGGGTTTTTTAGTCATTTTAATTATATATCCAGCAATATCGCTTTGTATAACTTTAGGCTCAAACTAACTGAAAATAGTAGTGTTGTTGTGCATTGCATCAACTTTAAAAAATTAGTTTTTTAAACATTATATTTCAAATTTGAATGATAAAAAAGATACATTATACGGCGAGATCCGGCAAAGTTTCTGAAGCAGTATTACAAAAGTAGATTCCAGCTATCTGAAAAACATTCAAACTCTTCCGATCTTGTCCGATCCACAGATTCCAATCGATTTTAAAATATTGAAATTTTTAGTAATTTGAGGTACACCGAAATGCTGTAGGGCCAAGTACTATGTTTTTCAAAATGTATCTCTATGAAAATATGCACAGGCGTCCCTTTTCTTCCCCCTTTTCCACCGATCAACTGTTTTTGCAACTGTAAAGCCAAATGTATTCACAAAGATCACCTCGAAATTACTAGTATTCGAAAGGATATAGGAAATTGATCTACGCACTGGTAGGTGGATAGATGCCAAATTGTTCCAAAAACCAATTTTAGTCTATTTTTGTACATATTAAGGCATAATAAAAGCAATTGGAATTGACCCCAGTGACTCCTCTGTGCGGCGTGACAACGTTCTTATCGAATCCACAGAACGCTTTGGGTGAAACTGGATTCTCGTGTATCCGCTCCCTTTACTAATAGATCAGGTGTATTGCAGGGCAGCAATTTGGGTCCACTGCTTTTCATACCGTTTTAATGATTTGAGCTGTAGTGCTAGGTTCCGGATGCAAGCTCATATTTGCCGACGACTTTAAACTGTATTAAGTTATACAGTCAGTCGAGGCCGACTCAAACACTGTTCGATGGATTCGTGAAGTGGTGTCAAAAGGATCAGCTTACTGTAAACATTGCCAAATGCTCCGTAATAACGTTCCATAGAACGTCTTCAATTACAATATGGATGGGTTTGTACTCCACTGAGAGTCACTGAACTCTGTAACCTGGGTGTAATTCTTGACCACAAACTCTCCTTCAATATTCAACATAATAGCGAAATCAAACCGGCAATTGTGATTTATTTCGAAGATTTCACGGAATTTTACAAATCCATACTGTCTAATATCTCTATACTGTGCATTGACCAGATCAATCTTCGAATTCGGCTCACTGGTTTGGAATTTAGTTGATGACTGTTCGAGATTCCATCTGGTGTCCCGCAAGGAATCCATCGTGGCCCCTTGATAATCATATTATTCATAAACAACATTTATGACAACATTTGCTCTAGCAAATTACTACACGCAGACGATTTGAAGTTGTTCCGTACTATCATGAATCCGCTCGATAACTGTGCTCTTCAACAAGAAGTAGATGCTTTATTACAATGGCATATTACAATGGTGTGATGGTTAGAACCCGTCAAAACTATTCGAGACTTCGGAGTTGTCATTGACTCGAAAATAAATGTCAATGAGCATATCTCTATTATGACAGCTGAAGCACATGCAATACTTGGGTTTATTAATTGAAACACTGATTTCGAAGATATATACTAGACCGGCAACTTTTTTGAACTTTTTTCGGAACACTCCTAAATCAATTGGTATTTAGCTCTACAAAACATCTGCCAAATATAAACTGTATTAAGTTATCCAGTCAGTCGAGGCCGATTGCAAACACTGTTCGATGGATTTGTGAAGTGGTGTCAAAAGGATCAGCTTACTGTAAACATTGCCAAATGCTCCGTAATAATGTTCCATAGAACGTCTTCAATTACAATATGGATGGGTTTGTACTCCAGTGAGAGTCACTGAACTCTGTAACCTGGGTGTAATTCTTTACCACAAACTGTCCTTCAATATTCAACATAATAGCGAAATCAAACCGGCAATTGTGATTAATTTCGAAGATTTCACGGAATTTTACAAATCCATGCTGTCTAATATCTCTATACTGTGCATTGGCCAGATCAATCCTCGAATTCGACTCACTGGTTTGGAATTCACTTGACCTAACTTGATATTTAAAATTATTGGAAAGAGTGCAAAAAAGGTTTTTATGTTTAGCTCTAGGGAGCTTGGCGTGTTCCGCAAAATGTATCACTGTATTGCCATCTGCTCAATCTGGATATCTTAGAATATTGTCGCAATAATCTACTAGCTTAGTGAAATGCTTATGCACAGATGCAGTATGTATTGATTTTTCCAAGGCTTTTGATAAAGCTCCACATGAGATGGCTGTAGCAAAATTGTGTCACATGGGTCTGATACTTTGGATTACAGAATGGACTCTTATCTGATCGGATGATACGCTTTTTTTAAAGTTGATGACTGTTCGAGATTCCATCTGGTGTCCCGCAAGGAATCCATCGTGGCCCCTTGACAATCAAATTATACATAAACAACATTTATGACAGCATTGGCTCTAGCAAATTACTACACGCAGACGATTTCAAGTTGTTCCGTACCATCATGAATCCGCTCGATAACTGTGCTCTTCAACAAGAAGTAGATGCTTTATTACAATGGTGTGATGGTTAGAACCCGTCAAAACTATTCGATACTTCGGAGTTGTCATTGACTCGAAAATAAATGTCAATGAGCATATCTTCATTGTGATAGCTGAAGCACATGGATTTATTAATTGAAAAGGATCCCGGCAAACGTCGAACCCTGGGAAGCTGAAAACCGCCCAAAAATGGAAGCTCTAGTATTTGGTGTGATACTTCTTTACTAAAATATTTCTCGAACATTCAAGTTCTTAGTTTTCAAACATTTAAGAAGACACAACATGTAGTAGTTGACGCCGAAGACTTGATTTAAAACTCCAATCTCTTGATATTTTATTTTTATTTATATTATTTATCAGCTGACTTCATTGGTCTTAATGAGAGTTAAGTTAAGTCTCATGTAAATTCTTCTTGATTTGGCGTAAAAACATCATATCTTTTCGATTCGATAAACAGTGCAATACAATACAATGCAATACACTACAATAAAATATAATACAGATTCAAGAAATAAATGACTAAAATGGAAATTACAATACAATACAAAAAATAATAAGAATTGTAATAATAACTCCAAAGAATCTACCTCACCAAGAAGTATTTTAGCAACGAAAACAACCTGGGCAATTCTTCTTCTCTTATCCAGCGTGTGTAGACCTAGTATTCTGCAGCGATCTTATGGCATGGCGGAAGATTGATAGTGTCTTACCACGCACCAGTGCATAACGAACGAAGCTCCCTTGCACTGCTTCAATCCTGGCTACCCATGTTGATCGATATGGACAGCATACCATGGAGTTAGATTCTTGAATCGACGTTGACTTGCACAAAACGCTCAAGGTAATGATCTACAATACAGTAGTAATATGAAATTGACTTTTGCTTACGGTGATACCCCAACGAACAATCTTGCTGGATAATCGCTTAATCAGCCATTGTTCAGCTTATTCTGTTGTATCAAAGGCTTCTTCAGCGTACGTTGTTTGTTGGGACCATATTGCAGTGCATTTTTGAGCAAATTTGTGGAACACCTGTCATCGAATCTGTCCTAGAGCTGTTGTAAAGCTAACCAATCCCGAATGCACATGACCACCATGTATAATTGGACATCATCAACATAAAATATGCGACACCCAGGATGTAATATTGTAGCTAGATTATTAATAAAAAGTGTAAACAAGAATGGCCCCAAATTATCTCCTTGAGCCGATTTGTATGAAAATAGATAGGCTTCGAAAATGTTTAATGCGTTAAAAGCTTAGCATCCCTTAAAATAAAGAGAGGCCTTAGACGAATCAACGTAATTCTCAATTGTAGATAAAACTATTATTTTTCACATTTTGATATCCATATGTTGATGTACTCACATCGATGTTGTTCAATATACTATTTACATTTCCTACAAATTGAACTGGTTACTAGCGGGTAATTTGTAATCTAAACGTCAAATAAAAACTACCATATTAATTCTTCGAATGAATTAAAAAACAGTAGGACAGTAATTTAACTCGATCATTTTATTCTAGCTATTCGGAACAATATAGCTATAGGTACAATTAAAAGGAAGGTGCATGAGGTATTCCAAAAATTAAAAATATAAGAAAAGTTCACGACTTGCTGATTACTCTTATATAAAGTTATAAAACATGCTTGTGTAAAATAGGGTTTATCTCACTGCTAGATGAGTAGGCCCTGAAAGTTTCATCTTCTTAAAACTCAAATCACCTTTCAACATAATCCACTGCCTTGATAGTTCAGTTACCTTCACCCATGCCGGCAATGAATAAATTTGTAATGAATTTACATTCTACGTGTTAAAAATAAAACAGTTGAAACCACAGTGTTTTTAATTGACGTTAATATCTCTCGGCCATTGTTAAGTTAATTCACTTCACCGAAGGTTTTTCTACTTCATTTGTCAATTAGTTCAAGGCATTGTTCTTTTTAAGTAGATACAAAACTAGAATAAATCAACCGGAGAAAACTATTGTAGCCAAAGTGTATGCCGGCGGATTCCCATCAAACACAGACCGCTCTGATCTGTTACAAAACGGATAGAGCTCGTGCGCCACCGCATTCGAAAACTGAGGTCTTAAATCCGACCCAACTGAGAAAGTCCTTGAACGGCGACGACGGCGCGAACGGTTCCACTTTACAGTATGCTGGCAAAATAGCTCGTTCCAGTTAACTGCCGACTGCTGTGAACCTTCTAGCTGCATGACTCACGCAGAGAAACATTGCGAGGTCTTTCGAGTGCCTCACATTTTAGTCCAACATAGAGGTAGAGCCTCAAGTGGAAGTCGAATTGTTGCCACCGCTGCTGCTGCTGCTGCTGCTCCGGTTGCCCAAGCGTTAAATCAAGCGATTAAATATCCGTAATAAAATTAAATGAGTTTTCCATATTGTATCGGAGCCCAGATCCGTTCACCAGGTGAAACGTTCCCGGAGAGCAGAAGTAATGGCTTCAATTAATCGAATGACTCCACGGGAACGCCCACACAGTAAAGCCAGCAGGCGCCGCTATTCGGGTTAAATATTGTTATCACTTCGACTGGTTGCGCTGTTAGTGGCACTGTTCGAAATCTGCACCCTCCGGTCTCAGACGAAGTTTCAGCCCGTCTGGTCTGGTCTCGGCGAAGGTGAGAATGCGCTAGATCCGGTTGCAGTGCTGCGCCCGCAAGGCTAAAAATGAAACGTGAACCGTGCGTTGCGTGTACGCGCTCTGAAAAATCCGCCGCATAGTTGGGTTTTAAATTATGTGCGGAAAATTAAAAAAAACTTAAAGCAACCAAGCAACGATACCAACGCGCTCCAGCCAACGTTAAGTCCGGTCGGAGGGAATCGCATTGCCGTAACAAGTTGATTGCCCGGTGGACTGTAAAACCGTGTAGCAAGGTGCGACTTGCTTTGTAAATCATATGAAAGTAGAAAATTATTTTCTGAAACGAAAGTGAGATAGGTACAAATAATAAAACACCGTTAAATTAAACCAGTTTGAAGCCCGACGCAGAAAGTAAAAGATTATATTTTCGGTAAGCGGACCTTGAAATGTCACATTATGCCAATTAAATAAAAATGATTTTTTTTATAGATTTAGGAACATTAGTTCACAAAATAAAAACAGTCTGGATATTTTCTCGTGAACTATTTCACGTTATTCGGAATTTTATTCATGAATCTATTCAATTCTAGTGTTCTAATTCACAATTCCAAATATATTAGTCGCGATTCAATATCCGTGCTCGCGAAATAATCCACGAAATCATATAATATTATTTACGTGTTCGTGAACTGATTCATGATTCCTAATATAATAGTCACAACTGATTATTCTCGTTCGTTAAATTTTTCTAATCATTTTGCACATACAAACATCCATATCTTGGAAACTGAACATTGGAATCAAAAACAAATTAATAGCTTTCTGTCTGTGTGGTAGGCCTTTCGTTTGTTTTTTTTTATTCATTTAGTTTATTTGATAGGTACAAATGCGTTAGCTTGGCGGTGCCAAATTCTTTTTTTTTTCATTTTGAATATCTTAAAACTAGGAGGTTACAATGTTGAAATATTTTCTTTTATAAAAGAGAAAAATTTTACAGCTATCTTAAGACTAGAAATAAAATTCTATATATAAGAGAGAGGGAAAAAGATTTCCTTTTATGATAAATTTTAAAACAAGGAATTCAATAGTAATAGTTTTTTACGAAATATTTTACAGTTATCTTAAAACTAACAATATAGTTTGGTACACAAAAGGGGGAACAAAAAATTATGCGAAATTTCACAGATGTTTTAAAACTAGGGATACAAATCTATTTACAAGATGGAAGACAATCGTTTTAACAAAGAGTAAAAATTACAACTATCTTAAAACTGGGAATACGGAATACAAATTTGATTTTTTTATCGGAGTTAAGTCGCATTTCGTTTGATGTTGGTTTGGATAAGATCAGTTCAGTTCACGGATCAACACGAATGAGACTTTATCCGTTTCAAACACACACACAGAGACACACACATTGTCCCAAATCTTCGAACTGAGTCGATCGGTATATAAGAGTCTGAGCGAATTTTATACGTTTGTTTAATAAGAAATGTAAAAAGATGATCAAAAGTATTTACTAACTTTTAATGATGCTTCAGTGCTTAGGTTTCTTTAGCACAGTTTCATAAAACCTGATAAAGCATCTGAATCGGTTAGCGCCTTAATTTTCCTTAAGGGGGTACTCTCATTTTCGGAAATATTTTCTATTATTCAACAATAAAAAAAAAACATTTTTCATTCTGCAACTTCGTAGAACAATTAACTTTAGGTAACTTTGCTGAAGATACTATTTGCATATTAATTAATTTGGTAGAATTATATCCATGTATTGCTAGGGATACCTTAAAATCAGTTTTTTGTCTTTTCTTCCTACAATGAATTTTTATCGCATAGTTTCAAGTACTAACGAAACACATAACTTTTATGAACATACTATCTAGTTTTGAGATATCTGATAGGGTTCTAAACCCTAAAAAGATGTATTTTCTGACTTTCGTTGACGTGTTCGCGATAAAGTCACTTCTGCAAACTTTCTTGAAACTTGATTACGCATCAAAGTCGATTAGAATATTAATTTTCCTTAAGGGGAAATAGAAAATGTTTGACAATTTTCAACAATACTTTCAACCTTCAGTAGTATAAATGTATTGAAACAAAATGTCAATGAAATTCATTCATTTGATGAAATGTTTTTAAAATGAAACTAGTTTAAATAGTTCAAGTTTCTGTTCTTTATGTACTGGTTCAGGTAGTTACGTCCAGGCTAAAACAAGCTTTACAAGCTGAGACAACTACCTGTCAGCATAATCGTTATGATGCGCGTCTTGAATCAAAATCAATAATAATTTTCAATAACTATTAATTTAAAATCTCGCGAAATCAAAGGAAAATTTATTTACATTTTTTATTTTTCTGTTGAAATCAACTAATTCGGAAAACAAGAATTGGCTTTGTTATTTTTTTCATCGAATGAATTTCAGTGTGTAAATGGCCAAAGGAGCGAATCTTTGCTAAACTCGTAGAGAAATAGCATTTTAACTCAACAGGTGGTACTAGTGAACGATAAAAGGATGTGTCCAAAGGAATATATGGAAAACATGGCAATAAACGAATGTCTCCAATAGGATGTATGGAAAATATCAGAGGTATCTTTTTCCTTATTGATATCTTTGCTATAACACTGTTGTTGTAAAAAAAATACACATTTGATGCCGACAAAATATGGCAAAAGCTTGTAGAAAAAAATATTTAGATACTTATTTACAGTTCTTCAAATAAAATCTAAAAACTACTCAGTAGTTTCCACCAAGAGTTGAATACATTCTCTCTGAGTTTCAACGCAAATGTAACAACCGATTCCAAAACCGATTAGAGGCATCTCTTCATCAGTGTCTCATAAAAAGATGGTTCTTCAAGATTTTTTTGAACATGAAAACAACAAGAGAAACAGATTATTTTTCGCGTATTTTTTAACCTATATTTACGCAACAAAAAAAGTTTTTTGAATGTCAAAATAAATAAAAATGGTGGATTTATAAATAATCTAGCGCAGTGGCTTGCCACGGAAGATTGAACCAGTATTTTTTACCGAAAACGAAAAAGTGTAATATTTCCTTATTCGGAAGCTTTTCCGCACAGGATAGACTATTATGGTGATTGAAAGTTGAAATTTAAAATATTTTAGCCGTTTAATAAAGTACTAGATTCTCGGCATTTTTTTAGCAGGAAGTGCGTTAACCCATTCATGCCCATGTTGTTTGTGGACAACAACGTTTTTAAACAGATAACTTTTGTTTGAGACAAGATTTCTTCACAAAAACAAGTAAGGCTAATTAATGTAACTATTGCTTTTCAATTGAGTATTAACAGTTGCAAGGATCAGATTTAGAACTGAAGTTATTGCAATTAGTCTGGTTGGATTCCGATGGAGAAGTGCTGCCAGGGACAGTTTATGTTGATGTAGAAAAATGAATTTTTCATATATCTTCGTTGTGTTGCAATATTTTTGAAAACTAATAAAACTTATCAATTTAGACTGTCTTTGGCTACGTTTTCCACACAATTGGACTATTCTAAAAATTCTAGAAGAATTGCATTGAGCATTAGAAGGTAAAAATTGAGCAGCTTCTAGCACTGCAAGGGAAGCACCTATCTTTATGAAAAAAGGCTTTTTGTGTTTGTTGATCCCACCGTTCTCAAGGAAAAATAGTTTTGAAACGATACATGCACTAGAAAAAAAGTTGGGCATGAAAGGGTTAATAATATTTTAAAATGAGATTTTTTAATACAGTTTTTTAGTTCTGTCTCCGCACAAATAAATAATTATAAAAAAATTGTTTTACTTGTATACGTGGCATTTATAGTTTTTTAATCGTGCACGGAATTTGGGAAAACAAAATTTTCATGGGCTCTAAAATTTTTGGGCGGAAAAAAGTCAAATCAAAGGAAAACTACAGACATGAGATGTTAATCAGCTAAACTCTGAAACTTTGCAATAATGTTCTCTGATAATAATTCTAACGATTGAAGAAACCACCAATTTTTTTAAGCTGACTGATGAGAAGACCCCCTTAAGTCCGAATGGGTTGTTGCATTCGGGCTGGAACATAAATCAGCTCACATTCCGAATCACATTCCGGATGTGTTGTACTTGGATTAGGCTATTTTATAGTGCGGACATCTACAAGTTGCCATTAAGCAGCTTTTATCTCACGAATATTTCCGCAGATGTTCATTACATAGCGCAGGCAAGCAGAAACGATATAAACCACTCGATTGATGTGTAAGAAAAGAGAAAATAATTACCAATTGGATGAACACCATACTTTTAATTTCTTATTATTTCAATTAGAAACCTGTTCCTGCTCTCAACCAGGTTCTCAATGCTTGACACACTGAAGCAATATATAAAGACAAATATCGGAATGGAATATTACATTTTTTGACATGTGAAATAAAATGTTAAGAGTTGGTAAATATACATTACTGTAATCGATAATTTTATTGAAATTTACATTCATTTTAATGCACATAATTAGAGCATGAAAAAGCATAGAATTTTAAACGTTTGGTTATATACTATTACAGCATCCTTTATTTACCAACTATTAGAATAAAAATAAACTAAGATGCATTGGTTATTCAATTAATAAAAAAGTAATGTTCAATCAACCTGTAAAATTAAAGCAACATTCATTGAAGAAAAGAATATGACCGATGCGTCGAATATCGTTTAAATTAATTTCCTCTCAGTGTGTTGATTGCGTCGCTTATAATGACAACTACAATAGTTTGTAAGTTTTGCAACGCTGTTTTCAGTGATTTGGGACGGTTTGTTTGACATACGCGAGTGCATAAGAACAAAAAATTGTTCGAGTGTGCCATCCCGGATTGTAAATTACGATGTAAATCTATCGAATCCTACAAAAAACATCTTCGCCAGCGGCACTCTAATTCGAAAGTCCAGCGCTCTTTTCAATGTTCCGTTTCGTTGTGTGATAAATTAGAAAACAGCATAAAATTGATGGCCAAGCATATGGCCAAACTTTTGAGATCAGGGCAACCCGTGTTCTGCCCATTCGGCTGCCAAAATAGAAAAAAAAACCTTTTGTTACCGTCAATAGTATGCGTATTCACAACATGTACTTTCACCGGAACGGAAGCATCCAGATAGAATGCGGTGAAAAAGTATCTAAGGAAGACGGTATTCCACTACCGGAACCACTTGAGCTGGAAAAATCCAGTGTATTAAACGACTGTACCGTGTCTTTATCTCCATACACTGATAAAATCAAGTACCCATTAATGCGTAGAAAACTACTCATTTTCAATGAAAGTGGAATAACCCATTAAATGGGTAAAGCGTTTGTACCCATAAATGAGTACAGACCTTGTACGTCAACCTGGGTATGTTTCACCCATTATTTTTCGCAGAACTGTTACAACAAAATGCGTAAAAAATACCCATTCATGAAATTCGCGCCAGAATGAAAAATACTTTCAATAGAATTATTTCTGAATTAAAAAAAAACATAAAATAACATTCATTTCACATTATTGTTTCCTCATAAAAGTATAGGAATCTAGATAGAAATCCTATTCTAAAACTACTTAACATAATAAAACCGCCAACTGGATATATTTTTGATGGCTGGATCTTTTGGCTGCTCTAAAAATGCCGAACTGGCGCATATTTTCAACATCCTCAGTAGTCTAAACAGACGTTGTTTTCGGAGCATTGCCGAAATGTTCCGTTTCCACCACGGACTCCGATGCAGGGCGATAATTTGCAGGTTCCACTACGATCCTTAGTTGGCAGGTTAACTCGCTTGAAATAATGCTTAAGGATTTTTCACCCATTATCAAGATCAATATACCCATTGACATTACCTCATCGAGTAGTTGTGAAATGGATAAAAAGTACTCATTGTTAGAAACAAAAAAATACCCATTTTTTGACAGCTCGAATAACTTCTGAAAATAGGCAATTTGAATACATAAAATGGGTAAAGTTTTTTTACCGTGTACGGCAGCGTAATTGATGGGAGCAGCGAAACCATACACGCAGAAAAAAAATTAACAAAAATAAGCAAATTTTGGTTTTAAATAACAATTTTCCCGTTTGATATAGTGACAAACAAGATTCAGGTTTAATTCAATCAATACTGTTGGTTGAAATTACCAACTAATTCATTTGTTAGCTTTTCAGTAGTTTCAACCAATATTTCGTTTGACACAACAAAATCATGATAAGTTTAACCGAACAAACCAGTTTGAAGAAAAAAAAACTAATCTTTTGTATCAACCAAAGGAGAGAACAACTCAAATTTAGTTGAAATTAAACAAAGATTATGTTGGTTTGTAACAAAGGAATTAGTTAGATCTAACAAATTTTATTTTGATTCAACAATGTTTCTATTTAAAATGTAAACAGAAGTATTTGTTGAACTAAACCAAATGCATGCGAAAAACGCGTATTTCAGTTTGAAACAGTCATTCGCCACGTTTTGTTGATTCAAAAAGGCCTGATTCTTCTGGGTGTAGTAGAAATTTTTGGACATTTGTTCCTCAAGTTGTTGTCTAAAAATCATGTCACAGAAGCTGCAATCCAGGAAGTAGTCATTACATTACGGGAAGCTGTCGCCGTACAGAAGAGTTACTTTGATAACTACTGTGCATCGTTCGAAAATGAAATCCATGAGGGAATGTATTTCGAACACAAATTTTGCAACATTTTTGATGTCATGTTCGGACATTCTGGTATATTTCGATCAGCGTACATTCGAAAAAAGTACTATCAGGAACATTACAGCTTTGTCCCTTCAATCCAAATCTCGCTTCAAAAAGACAACGAACACAAAGACGGTTTCTATCACTATGTCCCAATATTGGAAACATTGACCGCCATGCTGAATGATCCCAAAATATCTCGGGATATCTGACAGATTACTACGACGGCATTAAATTCAAAACCAGCTCATTTTTTCTCCGATAGGACCTTAAGGTGAAGATATGTGGAAGCCACCTTGCTAGGCACCGACTCGCTTGTTTACATTGAGAAAAACTGAAATCTGAAGTGAAAATTCAAACGCACAAATGAGAGTTTCCGAACATTTTCCTTTGGTCATCTGCACATTGGCAGAAAATTTGAAGTTTTGTTAGTAAACGATTAAAGTTTCGCGAGTGTATTTGCAGTGGTGTGTGAAAAAAGTGAATTCGAAAAAGTGCAATGAAAACGAGAAGAAGAAAAATAATGGCGATTTCGCTTGAACCTGAAACTGAGTCAGGTTCTAACCCCAACCGCTGTCAGTTCATACATTTTGATAGTAGTTGGGGTTAGGAACTGACTCAGTTTCGCCTCAAACAAAAACCACATAAGAGTGTTTCGAAAAGAAACCGCAAGTGAAGAGGGATGATATTTTCGCACAAAATAGGAGCTACAGATGGCATTCCGTCAAAAACTCGGATTGATTGTATAGGAAAATGTTCCAGCTTCCTTAAGTAGCAGTTTCGTGGCACGCCAAGCAAGGTTAGTGTGTTGAAAAACGTATTTTTATATTTGCTCATGTCAGATACATGGTTAGGCAGGGTAGAGGGGTGTGTGTGGCGTAGGAGCTATGTTGTGGCTCGCATGTATAATGTCCTTAAACCTTTTTCTCTATCAAGACGCTGCCGACTGGTCGTCAATGCTATTGACAACGCAACAGGCCGGTATAAACTACTATGCGTGTACATGATATTAGGAAACCTTGACCAACACTTGCGATGCAAAACCGAAAATGTTCAACTTGTTCTTCTTTGCAAAAATAGGGATTTTGCTTACTTCGATTTTGTTTGTATATTTCGAAGACTTGTTGAAGATATTAAGATACTGGAAGAAGATGGGATTGTTGTGCATCGTGGAGGTTTACCTGAAACGCTAAGAGGGTCATTATTAACTATTACATTATTTACTTTATTATCTATAGAGCTCGGTTGAATAAAGATGAAGAAATGCGAACAAAGCGCATTTTTACATGTTCTTGAATGTAGATTCAAGTGAATTGTGATGCTCCTGTTATGTGCATCTTGCGAGTTGTATTTATAAGTGTGTAGTTTAATCACTGAGAACTGGTATACAAGTAAAGTTTTCAACTTGTGTAAGAAATTGAACTGTCGCTTTGAAATGACAACAGCAAGTAGCAACTTGCCACTGGTCGGGGCTTCGATCGGCCAGCAATCGCTATACGAGACTTGTATGGAAACTTGGATACAATGATGACTCACGCATGCGAACCTGTATGCGATGGTGATTTTCAACGTATTTTCATTTAAATGTTTACAGAAAGTTTGTTCTAGTTTATATGTCTGTTATCTGTGGTTTAATCATCAGACCGTATGGTCGAATAATATTTTGGTTGTTTTTGTGTAGTTTTCAAATGATTTACAATAACGCTTTGATGTCAAAAGGAAAGTTACAGGAAATTTAAAAACCAATAAAAAGATCGTAATTAAGCAAAATAAGTGCAATGTCAAAACAAAATTTAAAACTATCACATTTCAGAAAATTTAATTGTTTTTGTTGGAGCAAAATCCCAAATATCTCGAAAACTATCACATTTTGGAAGATTTTTGTTAAATGCATTTTGATTTGCAATGGTACTTAGAATCATATTCTGTAATAAAAGTACAGTTGTGTATGTCAATTAGTATAAAATTTTAAAACATATAAACATAGAAAAACTTTTTTACCGATAAGTTCTCCATCATGCAATTACATTCGAAATGTTTCTTCTAATGAACATTTTTTTCAATGTATACTTTTTTCGTGCAGAAGTATTCATTCCCTGTAACTCGTTCTCAGAATTTTGCTATTTAAAATACTGTAAGCGAACAAAAAAATGAAAGCAATGCACGTAGAAATGTCTACGCCCTTTTGAGAAATTGCTCTTGTATCAAAATATTGCAACTGGCAGAGAAAATCATGGTGATTTGTAAACCGAACACAACTGCAAAGTTCCGTTCGAATCGGTGGTCATATTTTGTGGTCGGCCGATTTCTAATGGAATCCCTCTATAGTTTTATGTCTGTTAGTCTGTGGCAAAGATATCGATACCAGTGCAAGTGCAAACCTTTGATTGTATACGGATATCAAGAAATCAATGAAATAGGCACTCTGATTACCATAAAACTTATGTTATGTACGCAAAGAAACAAGTAGAGTTGGCAACACTGATTTTTACAGTGATACCCGTTAAACACAGTCGATCATTCAAACCGAATTCCTCAGCTCACTGCTTCTGACCGTGTGTCTGGTCGAACGAACCGGATGACCGAAAAATCGCCAGCAAAGGCGCAGTGCACAAGGTTGGAGAAAAAAAAATGGAAAGTTTGCTGGTCATCAGCGAGCGAAATGACGGAAGGAGATTCCCACAGACACAGCATGCAGCGAGGTTACAAACTCGATCTACCCCCTCTTTCCACGCTAATATTTTCATTGTGTTGCGCCTGATGGGCACACCGCGTGTGTGGCATTCCAACCGTTTTTTTTTCTCTCTTTTCATTTATTACGGATTCAAATTTGGTAGGTACCTGAAGAAAGCGCAACTCCCTCCGGACGCAAGTGCGAGGCAGGGGATCTTATAGCTGCGAGAAGTGACTGACAGCACGGTTTAGCTCCGATCGTCGCACCCGCGCGACTGTTTCTTTCAATCGCCGAAACAAAAAAAAACGCAAAGGTGGCATATTGCGAACACCTTACGAACGAGCTGCTCAGTTATTAGCTGGAGGTAGCGAGGGAATTTTTATATGTGTGTAAGGAATGTGGTTTGGAGTGAAAGAGGAATGTTTTTGTTTGCGAAATAATTTTCCTAGTCACTTCGGAGGGCACATACCAACCTGTTCATCTAAATTCGAAAAACATACACCGTGCTTGTTGCTGTTTCTTGCGGGGTTTGCAGACGAGTCAGCTGTTTTATTGTTCCAGTGGTGGCTGTTTATGCGACATACATGGTGGTTGGCAGTGGAGGCCGGAGAGGGTTCGCTGCTGAAGCGACAGAATTTGTCACTTTTAAACGTGTTGATTTTTGGCGCTGTATGACATTTTTGTAAAGAATTATCGCATACTTTCGGAGTGTTATGTTTCAGAGACTTGCGATGGACACGTACCGAATGGATTACGTATGATATGGAAAAATTCGTTACAGCATTTGGTGACAAAACGTGAGTAAATAACATTACAGGTTTTGGGAATCTCTTCCCGGTAGTTAACATAGGTACTAGAATTTCAATTTGTAACCAAAACTCACATATGCATAACTTATTCATTTGATCAAGAGTGGCAACACTTCCGAATAGCTCGGTCGTGTCTTTGTGTTCATCCCTGATCTTTTGAAGTTTTTCAGTGAAGTGAATGAATTTAACTGGAAAAAGAAACCAATTGTTCACTAGGTCATTGAGTTCTGTTTTAGTCGGTGAAAATATTGCAAGAATAGTGCATTTTGTAATGAGATTTTAGCGCATTTTCGACAATTATGTGTGTGATTCGAGCCGCTAAAAAGTACACTCGTTAATTCTCCATTCTTGACTGTCTGATTCTTCATTTTGGTAATCAATAACGAGCTGTATAGCGTAAAACTCTGAGTAGCCATGTGCCGCCTATCTTTCATAGCATAAACCAAGAAAACGAATTTCATTTTGACAAGCACCATACAACTCGCGAACAAAATCAATGGATACGCAATAAAAACGTAATATTTCTTAATGAAATCTGAAGACAAGGGGAAGAAAGTTGGTTGTCTTTGAACTCCAGTCTTATTTTTTAAATAAATCACTTTTAATAAATATCTTTAAATTATAATTAAAGATTTTCATTCGGTACAAAACACTTTACTAGCCCTTTGACGATTGAATTTAGTTTGTCAATGACACTTTTAAAAAGAAATTCACCATTTTATAACGAAAATTATATTTTGCTTGTATTTTTACAGCTCCATTAACCCTAGAACGTTGCACTTGCGTTTTCCACCTTAGAACGTTGCACTGGGGTACAAATGTACCCCAACGAATTGATCGCAATATTCGCAGGTAAAAATGCAAACAAAAGAAATGTACAGTACATCATTTTCTTCGTTTTTTCATTGCGAAAACTGCTGTGTAAGTAAAACAACTAATTTTTTTGAATCAATGATACATAAATTGGTTTGAACAGAAATAGTGAAAAATCGTTGTTTTGACTTTTTTCACAAAAAAATACTATAACTTTGTGAATTTTCGACCGATTTGAAAAAAATCAAATGATTCCAAACGTTGAAAGAATGGTCTAAAAACGGTATAAAATGGAATTTCGATATTTTTAATTTGGAAGAGTGAAAGTTTAAAAATTGGTTTTTGGAAAATACCACGGGGTGGAAATCGAAATGCAAAAAATATTTCTGACCAGTAATACATTGGTAACACGCAACGTTACTGTTACAAATAACTTCTGTGCGCAAATTATACTTGCGAGCCATTGTTTTGAAAAACTATAAAAAAATAAACAACACAACAATAAAAATCAGCAAAAATGAGAACGATTTTTTCTACTTCAAAATTAAACTAAATTTATTAAAAAAAATGATTTAAAACGATTTTATAATACTAATTGTTACTTACGTAGTAAAACAACCAGTATTTAAACTGGTATTGTCACGAGTCACATTTCCGCTGACAGCACAAAACCTGACGAAACGCTAACGGCAACCGTACACTAGGGTACAAAAATACCCCACGCCAACTTTGACACCTGTTTTCACGAAGGCTATAAGCAAACTGGCTATACCACCCTTTCCTGCTTTTACTAGGAACTCTAAATTGAATTATGGTTAGGGTCCCAGGTCGATAAATGCCGAATTCTCGTCTTCACACGGCTCCAAAGAAGGCATGGGGTACATTTGTACCCCAGTGCAACGTTCTAGGGTTAACAAACATGATCAGTTTGACTGTAGTGCAGCCCTATGCGTCGTTTCGTCGTTAGACAACGAACAGAGGCGAATATTTCACGGATATTAAGATGTCACACCACCGTTGATTTCTGTTATTGACTAAAACATGCTTTAGGGTCTTCAAATTAATATGTCAATATATGGAACGCGACAATAATATATAAATGATCTAATTTTCAATTCGGTTAAAATATTATTCTTCAGTCCCTACCCAAGTAACCACTAAACGGTAAAAATAACGTCAATTCGTTTCTATAGTTGCTTATAGAACATGGGTAGCAGAGCTTCTAGGTTCAATATCGTACTCTAGTGCTGCCCAAAGGTTACTTTTGACAAAATATTCAGCTGATATACTGCCTACTCCTACTTTTTCCACATTGCATTGCCATTGCACAATATTGGCTAAACATTTACACTAATGTTGCATTGAAACTCAATTATAGCATTAACAAAGCAAACATGTTATCTATATTAGCATCATAAATGCATACATGTACATCCGAAATATAGCATTACCGATTAATTTGTATAATTTGTAAGACCGCAATCATTACTAGTAACTTTTGGAGAATTTGATCCATGTTTTTCATATTCTTTTGACGTGACTACGTCTTACCTTTCAATATAGAGGCCGCTTTTAAAAATTTCGGAAGAAATAAAAGAGAAAGTTTTTGAACGTTAGTAACTTTCATTGTACTGAACGGAATTGCACTATATTTGCACTAATCAGATGACTAATTTTGTATTAAAATTCGAAGTAGGTATGGCTTATAAGAATATCGCAAAAACTTTCGAAGGTGGAACAGAAAACCAGAAATTTGATAGTCTATTTCAGGCAGAGCCGTTATTATGGTTCACCTAAGAGTCCTAATCGAATATTGACAAGATGTATAAGTCCAGCGTACATTCTTGGGCTAAGTGCTTCATTCATCGTTCGCTAGTCGAATGAGAAGCATGATGATACACGGTTAGATCAATCAGAATCAGCCCTTTTCTACACTATGACAGATCGCTTTTTAGAACGAATGGGATCGCATTCTAAATAACGACAAATCAAAATCAAACGGGTGTCAGACTCGATCCAAATAACATTAATTAATACAACAATTATTATAACATTTCGTCGAAAATGCCTTGCGTAATAACATTTCAAAACAACTCTGAAAGCAAGGAATATTTTCACGCAACAACTAACAAGACACGATTTGTTAAGCCTAGAAATTTTCTAGAATATTCCAATAAAAACCATGGCAAGTTTTGAAGATGCAGTTGTCTTCCGTAACAACCCACAGTATATAAAAATTGTGTATTTTTTTAATAGGCATTTAATATCTGTCGAATTTTAACACATTTCCAGCCTTTTTCGCGAAACTTCAAAATACCTAAAAATCCTACGTGGATCGCTTGCCATCGTTCTAAGGAAAAACATTTGGTTTTTGGCTCTAGTTCAATAATTTCGGGAGATAGATTTCCGACCGTGAACCCTTTCCAAAAAACTCGCCGGTGGAAAATTGCTGCACAGCCGCCGTCTTTTCGATGCCTGTAGATGATTTACCTATAACTATTTTACTTCCTACGAGGGCCCAAACAATGTCAACAGCAATGCAGCAACAGTCACGGAAGCCCTCTCGTGGAACGAAATAAATAGCTATCCTAAAAAAAATGTCGATAAAGGTGTACCCTCCGCGACCTGAACGCGAACGTACGCTCCACTCATACATAAGGAATCACGTGATTCCTTCGAAAACGAGGAAAAATAAACCCACTATAAGGTTGGCTGGAACTGTTTCAGTTTCCCCCCCGAGGCTTCCCACTGCTTGTGGTACTGCGCTATGTTTTGGTGGATTTCGAGAACTGGTTTGCTCTTGTGGTGTGGCTTAAATGTGTATGAGTGCGAAACTTCAAAACAAACTACCTGCAGCTACGAATGAAATGTGTCTAAGCCCTGGAGGTGTCGCGGGCCTAAACCTTTATAGCCATTTTTAACGATCGCTCTAATCGATTGAGAGAAGGGCCTATCATGTGGCCTCTTGTAACAATGACGATGACATTATCGTCATAGAGTTAAAAAGTGACGCTCTGCAATTTTTTTAACCTTTAAAGTACGATTGCGATACTTCAAAACATTGCAATGCTTGTTCTCAGTAGCGATTGGGTATTGGCTGGATTATTAGCTCACGTTCACTGACCAGTCTTGATCTGAGTGCAACTCGAAGCTGCAGTTGCATTATGTCAAACCAACACAAAGCCAATAGATCGATCGAATAAAGAGAACGTACCTAATAGTGACAACGAAATCCAGTTAAAAAAGCAAAACTAGTTTTTCGTCGAGCGAAACACGTCATTTAGCAAACTATAGGTATATTCTATAGACATTGGACACGTTTTATGTTATGCATTGCGTTGCTCTGGTTGCAGCATGAATAACAACAAACGGTGACTCAACTTTACCACTTAAATGCCACAGAAATGTTTGTTGGAGAATTGTCCATTCAATGGCATCGGTGTAGCACTTTTTTGAAAATGAAAGCTTCAACTTCAAAAAACAGTTGATGAAAATTTTGAATGAACAAACTATGTGTATATGCAAAAAGTACAATCGTTAGCAAGAAAGTACACCTTTTTACTCGTTCAAACTCTACAGCCAGATAGAAAGTATTTGGGAGTCTGACACCCTATATTATTTCTAACGTAACATTTTTTTACTCGAATGGCAAAAGAAATGTTGTGAAATTAAATGAGCAATATAGGAACATCGACTGAAACTCTCGATTACAGAATGTTTTTGTGTGCGGCGCACAAGTAGGTACCCACTTAATGAGTGACTCGCTGGAGCCACGCGTCGCGTTAGCTACCCGAGAGCTAGAGGCGAACCCATCATCATAATCCTACCGTACGCATGCGGAACAGCAGCCGGTCAAACGCGTACGGCATAAAAACATGTAAAATCAACCACATCATCGCCTGCAACTGGTCGTTGTATTGACATAGCAGTCATTATACGATCAAGAGCCTAACCAGGGTCGTACTAGAATTTAATTCTGTGGCAATGTTACAAGCAGCTACCTATCTGTCAGCAGGGTTCTAGACAAATATACAGGAACAACATTTGTGCATATACCGTGATTAAACTGAAAAAGTTTTGTGGCTCATTCTAATTACAATTAAAGGAGAGGAACTATTTTTCACCCCCTCCCTAATCTTCGTCTACTACAATAATATATGTGATTTATTATATTTTCGAGAAATATTTTTTTAGTGTTATTTTAAACTTTACCATGTAAGTAGGGGTTTCCCCACTACCTACCAGCAGACCCTATTTGTCAGGGCGGCCTAGGAGGTGCTCCCTACTCCTTCTACAATAATCAACTGCTGTTACTCGCTGTATACTGTCAAAGATGGGCAGGTGTGTGACTCCCTCAGATCAACTTAGTTAAACTGTATTGCGCTTTAGAGTTTTTATGTTCCAATACTGGGGTACTGTTTCAAAAATTGTTGCTGGGATTTTTTCCCAGTTTTTAAATTCGAATAACTTCCGTTGTACTGAACAATATCACTATATTTTTGTACTATCTGATCAGAAATATGTTCCACTGTTTTGTATGTAAGTCTATTAAATGTACGACTACGGAAATAAAATTGTGAATTTTATGAATCAGTAATTATCGGTCCGTTCTTTTCGATCGACGAGTTGAAATGCTCATAGTGTTATTAGCACCGCCCCTTTGATGTAGGCGAATGATGACTCGCATGAAAAGAATTGCCAAGTATTAGCAGGTTTGAGTGAAAGTAAAATATACATTTTGAAAGAATTGAAAGTATTTTAAACTTCTTTTATTGTAGAATGCTTAATGTTATTACTAGCATTGTGCACGTACTTAAAGAATTTAAAGTGCATGTTGGCAAATATGTTGCGTATTCTAAGTACGAATGCGCTGTATCTATAATCTTTTCTGTATTTCGCCTCTCGATCTTTTTTGTGTTAATCACGAAATAAAACGAGACAAACCGAAACCAGGAATCAAAGAGAGCAAAAAATGATCAATCAATTATAAACGAATCAAGATCATCAAGATTTAACTTATTTTTCACTTTTTTCCAATTCGTTTATTTGATATGGCACGTTTGCGTTAGCTTAAAGGTGACATTTTTTTCATTGTTTTACATTTTGAATTTCTTAAAACATTTCAATATTATTTTGTTTTATATAATGAAATTAAAAAAAAGATAACGTTACAGCTGATTTAAAAATATACAAGAGGGGATAATATAATATTCGTAAGATTAGGGGGACGGATCATTTTGTGTGTTCGTTGTATAGTAATGCACTTTATGATTTTCAGAAGAGAGATTGTTGGAGCAATCAATTATTAACTAAGCGGAACATTTTTTTTTGCTTAACATAAATGCTTTTGGAATTACCATTTGACAACCTGTAACTAAACTAGTTATGGAATTTGCGTTTCGACTTCGTCTCATCAGTATGCGACACTAACTTAGTGACAGGAAGAAGCTAGCGCCAAATTGGCGCTAGCTCCAAAGACAGAGACACTATTTGTTTTCTTGAGCATAAATAATGTAGTTATAGGTTTCCCCGTTTTTTCCTTAATGGTTTTCACCCAAATTTTTCTCCTTAGAGACAAAATATAGCAAAGTAATAAAGTTGCATTATTTTTTTTATTAGTCGTGAATTAATTGGGTCTGTGTCATCTTTCATACTGAAGGTGAGTTGCGAAATTTCGTCAAAATCGAATAAGATCGCGTCTACTCGTGAACAGATTTGGTAAGAAATTGCGCAGGTTACGAGGAATGAGTACCCATTAGTGATAATATAATTTCATTAAATTTGTTATATTAAAATTAATCTAATTTACTCATGAGCAATAATAAAACATGGATTAATTTACATTCCAAGTACTAGATGTTCACGAAAGAAACCTTTTCTAATTTATCTAGTGGTGTGCCTTTCTTATTTATACAATTTACGATTCAACAATTGTTTACGTTGAATGTGATTTTGTAAATTTCTATTAAATTATTTTTACACTTGATACATTTATATTAAAGTTTGAAAATTGTAACAAAGGAGAAAGACTTTTAGTCAATAATATTATCTCAGACAATTTGATGCCACTTTTAAACCTTCCCTGACAAACTTTTTTGTGGGAAAATTAGTTTAAAAAAAAATCTTAAATTTGTTGTAATCAAAAAACTCAAACAAACTTCTGTGATGAAAATAGATAAAGTAGAGCGGGGTCAAGAAGGTCAGTTTTTTGGCGAGCTCTTGCGATGGTATTTTTGCACTGATTTTGATAAACAAGCACTCGTTGTAAACGTTATACATTTTGGCAATAATGATTTTATGTCTGGCTAAATATTTGTTAAGCTAAAGTCAATAAGGCGAAAAGACTTTTTTCAATGTTTTTAAAATCTGGGGGTACGATAGGTCACTACATTAGAGGTTATATGAAACAACGTACACGCCTAGAAAATTCCCGGTTCAATTTTTATTTGAAGAGTATGAATATTGCAGATTATTTAAAAATTATTAACACATCATTCATTGACGTTATTCAAGTAAGAAAATGAGTAAGTGGCAAATGATATGCAAAATCATGAAACCACGGTAGGAAATGTTAAAAAAAACCTGTTTTTTCTGCAGATGCGTCTGGTTTTGTACTTGCGAATGACTTCTTCGGTGTCCTCGTCGTCGCCAGAGTGTGTAATGTAAGTTGTGCATTCCGGCTCACGTGGTTGCTTAGTTGTTGGACGACCACGTTTGTGCCTTGGAGCATTTTTTTTGGATTCCTTTTCCTTCTGTTTTTCGATCATGTTTTTTTCGATTATCTACTTCAACAACACCTTAAATTATTATTGTTATCTCATGGAAAATATTTGGCGCGCTTTCATTGATGAAGGGCACTTTCCTTTCACACGAGCACGTAATGCTTCGAACGGAATCATGAATTATTTAGAGGCTGACTGAATAGTGGCGCCATTTTGAACAGATGCAATTGCGTTCTACATGTCCTCTTCATTTCGTTTGGGCGTCTTTCACACAAAATAATTTTCCTGTCAAAATAGTTCAAGTGTCCCCAAGTGTATGTTTCATGTTGATGTCCGTTTTTTTCTAGATCAAAAATATTGAAAAACCAACACGAAACTCGTATTCAGCATTGACTTTAACGTAAGAAAAAACTCACTTGACTTTTTTTTTACATTGAATTAATGTACTGTACTGAGGACGAAATACACTGCGTTTTCGCAAAACAACACGCGAAAACATAAACGACGCTGCAACTAATACAGCTGATCCACGGTAACAGCCGTAATGACAATCGTGAACAATTTTCTCTACCATGTATCTAATTCACGCAACACGAGCGACCGCTGTAATAACAGCAAAAATGATGCCATATACCTATTGTACCCCTATACCTATTTGACACCATTCTACTCTACTACGGATATAAAATTGTTCTCAAAATGGTGAATAAATTGTATTCAATTTCCCTTCAGTAACGCCCATTTATTGCTTTTATTTTGTGAACTTCAGTCCCGATATCCGCCACTTCACAACTTTTTTTAAAATTATTCATACAACCAAAGGTTGACGCGTGATTTTATTCATAGATTTAGGAACATTATTCAGAGTGCGACTATACGACGTAAACTGATTCATGATTTATTACATTTTGATCATGATTTGGTTTTCGTTTCGAATCAGTTCAGAAAATCAAAACATATTTCCTCATGAACTATTTCCCTAAACTCGGAATACTATTCATGAATCCTTTCAAACATCGTGAACGAGTTCATGATTCTAATATAATAAACTAATAGTAATAATTCGATATCTGTGCTCGTTAAATAAATCATAAAATATTATTCATGTATTCGTGAACTAGTTCATGATTTCTAGTCACAACTCAGCATTCATGCTCGTGAATAGTTTACAAAATCATGAAAAAAATTTCATGTATTCTTAAACTAGTTCATGATTCCTACCTCTCAATAGTCGGGACTGACCATTCGTGATCGTGAAATAGTTCACAAAATCAGAAAATATTATTCATTTATACGTGAACTGATTCTTGATTCATAGTCAATTACTCACAATGCACTACCCGTGCTTGTGAAATCATAAAACATTATTCGTGAACTGGTTCATGAGTCCTAGTATATTTGTCACAACTCATCATTCGTGCTCGTGGAGGGTTCATAAATGATGAAATAATATTCATGTAAACGTAAACTAGTTCATGATTCCTATTATAATAGATGCGGCTGACCATGCGTGTCGTGAAATAGTTAAAAAAAATATTAGTCATGTATTCATGAACTGGTTGCTGCTTACTAGTATAACAATCACAACTTTCGTATTCGTAAAATAATCAAAATTTCGTTCGTGTATTCGTAAACTGGTTCATTATTCCTAGTATAATATTCACGACTGACCATTCGTGCTCCTGAAATATTTCATAAAATCATAAAATATGATTCAAGGATTCGTTAACTGGTTCATGATTCCTAGTAGATAATTCACGATCTTTTTAGAGTGCTTGTAATATTTATAACATATCCCTAATTAGATTCAATTTCATGCAACCCCGTAATGCCAAATGAACTCTTTCACAAAATTTGTCTTTTTTATGAAATATCATATAATTATGTTCAGATATTCGGTACGACCAGCAGATATAAGAAAACTATTAGGAACTTGAACATCGTTATTCATTTGATGAAAATTAATGTGATGTCCGAACTGAAAACGAAAACAGCAATGAGCACCAAAAATACATTATAGAACCACACATCGTGTTCATGATATAGTTTACAAAACAAGACACCGCGAATAAGTCACCCGTTTATGATCCAGTATATATTGTGTCGTTAGTCCGACTAAAAAATCCAGTTGGAATCTCTTGATAAGACGAACAAAAATTACGAATAACATGATCAAACTCCTGATATGTACATGAGTCACATTACTCAAGGTGAAAAATTCGAAAGTCAGCCCAAGAATAAAATAGGACGATAACGTGCATAAATTAAGAAAATCGTGACTAAGAGGAAACCTTGAACAAACATCACATTACCCTGCCAAAAAATCTAATATCATACTTATGAATAAAATATCATGATTACATGAACTCATGGATAAATATCACCGTAACAGTATCATAAATGACAAAAATCGCAAGAAAACTCCTGAAATCATGAACATCGCAAAAATGTCGGTTCTTTTAGTTGGTATAGTTTATACGACCCAGTGTATCCCCAAATTATGTACAAAATCTAAACATGGTCATGTAACGACTAAAGTAACCCATTCAATCATTGAAATGTAACGACATTTACATTTTTGACAGGAACTAGTTGTTGAAAAAAGTTGAAAACACAAATAGTTTCATGAAACAAGATCACGATTTTCGTAAATCGTTTAATTCACAAAATCGTGATTTTTTCATGGACTGATGAACGTAGTACGCATAAAATCAGTTTCAAAATTCAGTTAAACAGGATGTCCATATTCCGAAATGGGATTGTAGTATTAATTGAAACATAAGGAAGGTATAGGGCTATGGGCAATAGATTCTCACAAAAAAATTGCTTTCTGGATTCTGGATATCTCAAGGGCTAGACATTTCGTACATTTTCAAGACATAAAATAACAAAATTTGACTTCCATAATTCCATGTACTTTTGAAAATTATTCATATTATTTATATGAGAATTTCAAATGTTGAAGCTTGTGGAAATTGACTAAAATATCGAGAAAATAAAACGAATTTCATTTTTAATACCAACACCTCCAGAAGAGCCTATGTTTACCAATGTAACCAACGTAATCCTATTGGCAATTTCTTCCGCACCTCAACTGCGATGTCGAAGATTGGAAGAGATTGCATAAGAGATTCCTAAATAGAACGCTAAATAGTTCAGCATCTTTCAAGTTCCAAAAATCTAATTTTCATCCCGGTTAGAAGGTAGATTTTCGAAGTTAAGGTATAACCTTTCTATGTGATGAAAAAGGTAAAAATGAAAAATGACCAATCTTGACTTTTTATAAATCTTATCAATTGTCCGTCACTGTATACATACATTGCAAATTAAAATTGTACCGTTAAAATATATAATCAAAAAGAATAAATTACTTTTTGTGCTTGCACACTTTCCAATAATCAGTTTGTTTTCTGTGTTGTAGTTCTGGTGTTAATTACCTGCTATATATTCACACCTTTAAATGAGTATGAAGTGAGACAAAAATATAAAAATTGGGGTAAAAATTCATCCCATATTTGCGAATCATAACTATAAATAGATCAGTATAAACCAACCGAACATCCTCTTAAATTCCTCTACCGCATATTCTAATTACAGGTAACACACAATTTCTTACTTTTTCAATGTTCGCTCCACAACGTCGCTTACATCCTAAAGAATTCACTTTAATTCCATCTCCTCATATGCTATTTCTGCATCAGAGAGCCGTCTCTGTTGTTGTTGTTTCTGTTGTTGTCGATGTTGGAAACGAACTACGATCACGGTTGGTGCCCACGACACACGTCGTTCTGTGTAGGTCCGTCCACATCAATCCTGTTGCGTATCCTCGTACCACTGAATGCCTTGCTTAACTGCTGCTGCGCGAGTCATCCAACTCAGACCACTAACTGACCACCGTTGAAATGTGTGGATACGAAACCAAGATCACTGCACTACAGACTGCACTCTCATTTCCGATTCTGCGTCACCAAGCATGCACCACTTTGGCCGACGAACGTCCGAAGATTGTATAAAGAAAAAAAAACTCCCTACACACGGCACTGCTTTATCACTTGAACGGTGGAGAAAAATATTACTTCCGAAAATTGTTTCGTTGTACTTCTTGCGTTTCAAATTGGAGAATTATCTTTCTGTTTTCACACTTATTTTCAGTCGCTTTCCGATTTATATCCTCAATTGTTTAGCGACTATATTGGCACTGATATTTTCAGTAGAAAACTAAATAAAAACTTGCTTGGAATCAACGTTTGCTAGGCTAAACGTCTAAAAAGTTAATTCACTGCTTCAAAAACACAACTCCGCAACTTTTTCCAGATAGAAACCGAGCAAAACCTGAATCCACCGCTTTCACGCCGTAAAACAAAACTGTTCTTTGATCGAGTGAATGATTCTCGCCTGTACATTTGTGCTCAAAAAAACCCTCAACTATTGCACCAATCAACACAGTTCACACAAACAGCAACTCACAAATTACATTATCGTTGTCATTAACAAACAATAAAGAACGACCACGACAATATGGATTTTCCTAGCCCCGACCGAGGAGCCGCAAAGGCCGACGCGGAGACACCTCTTACACGGTTCCGTACAAAAGTTCGAATGAAATCGTAAATTTAGTTTCTTCTTTTCTCTGGCCTGCATTCCAAAGCAAAGGCGCTTTCTGTTTGGCTCCTGCCAACAGCCACGCTAGTGTTCGTACAATCGATCGGCAACTTTATTCAGGTGTTCAGTTGATGTCCGTGCCAACCAGCAACTGTGTGAATACATATCACACAGAGCTGCCCGACACGCTCACCTGGGAACACCCTGCCGTATAATAGGCACCACGCGAAAAGCTTCAGGTGCACGAGAACTTGCGCTACCATATAGAAGAGCTTTCAATAATGTCGACAGCATGGTCGAGCAAAGTAACTTCAAGCGTGTCATGTTTGGTGGCTGGTGGTTGCCGCGGTAACTTGCATGTTGCGTTGAAGTTTTAGCATCACGTGCAAGTGGTTGTATGCAAGTCCGGGTAAGAAAATATGGTTCCAAAGAACGATTTTCCAACGGTATGTTGCTTCAATATGTAATTGCGCATAGAGACGCCCGTCCGAAGCCGAAGTTGACCAGTAGTTGGTTAAGGTACATTAGCCACCAAAGCAGTGGCGAATGTTATGCTGTTTGTTGCCCTAGTAACCGTCACGTTGGAATTAATTGAAATTTTCCACACGATCGAAATTTTTATTGATTTGTAGGATTATTTTGAAGCATGTTTTTATATAATAATCACATTAGATAGCCAGACGTCCTGGATTAGACGGGTCAGTAACGGATTTGATAAATCCACTTTACCTGATGTCCCAGAAAAGTGCTCGTCATTTTCCAATTTGATTTTTTTTCGTAATATGATCACAGAAAATGAGATCTAAGAGTTTGCAATTTATAGGAACTTATTTCACTAAAAAGTAAATTGTTCAATGTTCGTAACATATGTAATTTTCTGGCAACCAGAAATTAGGAACTTACTGCTATTACAGTGATCAACATTCGTTTGGTCGAGCACGACGAAATTTCCGATTTGTTTCAAAGATGGACTTGTTGTTCCAACAGCGAACACAAAAGGTTCATAGTGAAAGTTTGCGTAAGATATGAAATATACTGTTCATATATTAAATTCATATATTAAATTAATTACCGGACATTACGTGGAGTAAATTAAAAAACAACTGAAACAAACAATCTTCATTAAAAAGAATTCATAGAATGGCAAAGAGAATTTTGCAATGATAGATCGAATGGTATAATTCCATATCGACACCTGAGTACCCAACAAAAAACGAAAGCTGAACAAGACTTTGATTAGAGATAATAAGCTGAACAAGAACTGTTTAATCCAAAAATTTTTGAGAGCGGTACGGCTGGAATCCAATTTTTATTACCACAAGCTATATTTAAAAACTGCAGTAGATTGATTAGTGTTGCCAGTTTTGTGTATTTTCTCACCAAATAAATAATCGACGACAGTTCAAGTTATCAGTCATATTTGAGTCGCACTTTCCAAACAGGAGTGGCAGGTTGAATAGTTTGTGGTATTTTCGGACAAAGAAAAGAAATTCGTATTGACTGCCGACTGCTAGTTATTATTAGCACACGGTGTCTTTGTCGAACAAATTTATTAAAAAAAAATCGGCATCTGTAAAACTTCGGGATATGAAAGAATGGACTTTTCCCTTTCATTTGAAAGTAAAATTAAAATATTCTGTCGGGGGGTCTAGAACAACTTTTTATTTTAAAGTTTTTTGATTGAAAAATTAAGTTTTTTAATGAAATTAATTCGCATTTTGGCTACTAATTGATACTATAGACATTCAAAAAATACTAAAAGTGAGAATCAGATGAACAAACCCATTGTCTACAACTTCGTAAAACGCTATAAATCGATATAAAATCACTCGAGAAAGTTATTAAAATTTTATCAGATTTTAGGTGTGGCGGGGCCCATAGATTAAGAAGTCGATTAACAAGGACTTACAAAAAAATGTTGGGTTTAAATGAACAGTAAATTCAGATAAATTTCAATGTATATAAAGTCCCATTCTCAGCAGAAACAATATATTTTCAGATTTCCCCGGGTCTTGGGCGAAAATGACACTTTATGAACAAGGAGGTGTGGAAAGGTGTTGACCAAATTTATTCGATAATCTTACATCTTGTTGATTAATGTAGTAACGAATTTTATCATGCCTTTTTCATTTCTTTTTTCGCTCTAGGGGATAGCTAATGTAAACTAGAATGATCCTTCTTCCTGATACTATCCTGCCTGGTAAAATACAATTGGCTCAAATTCAAAGCTCAATATTTGAATAAACTAAAGTAGACAGTTCGAGTAATTGTAATAAACGGCGGATTTTATTGCAATTTTGAGTTGAGAATCCTGTTTGTCTTTATCAACATTAAAAGGAAGATGATTGAAAGAAAAAAAAGCTCTTCGAGTTTTGGATCCATGCTTGTTATCTTTTGGGGAAGATTCATTTCATCAGAATTTATAGGTGCAGATTTTTGCTTGTCCTCAAATTTTATTTCCAAATTGAACACACTTCACATAATCTTAGGAAAAAGAACAAAACCATAAACCATAGTTTCATAATTACATTTAAGAAGAAATTCCGAAATCGTAACTCGTTGAACACGGATCATAACAGAAAACGAACAAGAAAATATCAGGCTGAACCGTACATTAAGTAAATTCTCAAAGTAATACAAGTCTGTTTATTGAAGATATCCCTCATAATATGGGATAAGAGCAAAGACAACATATCAAGAAGACAGAGTTGCCAGTTCAGTTCAGAATCTGAAGACATTAACAGCAACACGGGTAAAGGTGATACTTTCTATATCTACTTTTGTATTGAGATCGCTATCTTCGTACAATAGACAAAACCTTTTATTTCTTATTTACTATTGCGATTTCTGTTCAATATACAGCCACTCCCAAAAGTTAACAAACTTGAACATGAAACTCATCGAATTATTTTTCTATCCTTCATGAAACTGTCAATCAGGATTCTCAATCGAAATCACATCAAATGACTGAATATCTAATCGAATCAGAAAGTTAAAATTTAGGCGAAATATATCCCACAAGCTGGTAACGAGCAAAAAGGTTGATTTAAGATTACATCAAGCATACTCTAGAATGAGTGAAAAGAAGAAGAAACAAATATATCTGTGACAGAAAAAACTGTTTCATTCTACTGCATTACCCAGCATCTTCCAAAAGAGTCTTAATTTCGTTCAAATTTTATCTACTCTTCTCTATATCTCCATGCTTCTAAAATATCATTGGTGCGCATAAAACGGTGGACTCTGGAATTATGCTTTTTCCGTTTAAAGATGGGACTTTGCTAGCATTAAGGTTCTTCTGAGAACACTGTTAAAATAAGGCAATTCATTTTTTTTACAAATGAAAATGTTTTTGGAATAAAGCTTCTTAACCAATAGGCCCCGTGTGAATCTAGAAACTTTGATAAAAATTTAATATCTTTCTCTGGCGATTTTAGATCGCGATGTAATTTTCGACAAAGTTGTACACAATGTATGTACAAATTGTCCATCTGATTCTCACTTTTGGTAATATTTGAATGTCCAAAGTGCTACCTAGGGGTAAAAATGTGAACCAGTTTCATTGAAAACCCCAAGTTTTCAAACAAAAAACCTTTAAAATAAAAAATTGTTCTGGAGCCCCCGACAGAATATTTTAATTCAACTTTCAAATGAAAGGGAAAAGCCCATTCTATCACATGTTGAAGTTTTAGCGATGCCGATTTTTTTCGAATAAAATTGTTCTACCAAACACACCGTGAGCACTTTTTGAGCCAATTAACTCTTTTCTGTCAGCACCGCCTTTTGGTGGGTTACAGGAAATTTCTTGTACAATATAAAAAACAGGATTATCACTACTACGGAAACCTCTTTGCAACATTCCAAACAGCCATACAAATACCTTCCTTGCTTGTTAGGATCATTATGTTGAATGAATCCGACGGTTAAAGTTGAAAAAATATTGGTAAGTTGCTAACTGGTAGTACTCCACTGAAGCTGTAAATTCTGTTGTAAACTTACTGGAAAATATAGTTATTAGCAAAGAGAATAGGGAAAGAGACGAAGAGTGAAAATTAATCAAAACGGCAACACTCCCTTTATGATGATTTCAACACTAGAATTTTGGCAACCGCTTCCACAGGCAGCACTTTAAATCCATATCAACATTTGAATAGGGCTAATCAGATTTGTAAACAAACTTTTGTTTTGCTGATTTCTCCTAATTTATCATTTCAACACAGAAAACATTTGAAATTGATTCTACTAAGGATAAAGATGTTGATTCATGTGTATTTTTCATGAAATTCAACTCGGTAGCGGAATAATGAGCGAAATAAGTTTGTTTACAAAAGTCTCATTAGCCCTTTTGAAGAATTACTATGGAAATGACTTCTATTATATTTTGAAAACAAACCGTATGTCGATCGTTGGATTTGTTTATCAAACGATGCGCATTTCGAAACAAAGAGATAAAATAATTCTATAGCTTGTTTTTACTCATGCATATACTGTAGAATACACCTCACAATCACAATTGAACCAAATTCTGACGAAAATTGAAATTTCTTTTTTAATAGATGTACAATACTTATCTCCTCCAACTCAGGCATGAGTAATGTTTATTTACATTGCACGATTGGTCTGCTCAATAAGGTATTTTTGGCTTCACACTATTCGTCTCTTTCCCTATTCTCTTTGGTTATTAGCAAAAAATCGTAACATGTTAAATGAACCCTGTCAAAATAAATGCGGACGAACATGGTCAGGCGATTTAAACAGTTTGACGTTTAACTCAACTCACCTGTGCTAATTGCCCCTAGGAACAAATGCAATTTGCGAATGCGATTTAAATGCAATTTCAACACTTAGACAAATTTTCTGGCGGCTGAAAAGGACTTGGTTGTTTTTGCGTTTTTCAAACATGGCGGTTCATGTTTAGCTTAAGCTTAAAATAGTTTTTTTAAACGATTGGCGTGTTCTCGCTTGTATTTTGTTTGTCTAGTGCACTTCATTTAGCCAACAAATGTGGGAAATTGTTGAATAGTGTGTAAATATAGTGGAACAAGATATCTGACCTAAACTCTTAATAAAAGTCAGATTGAGTAAGTTTTGGTGTGCAATGTCAGTTTCACCATTGATTCTTCCTATAGTTTGGTGGTGATTACCTAGTGTAGTGATAAGTTTATGTGAGTAGCTAATGAATCTGAAAATAAGTAATATTTGTAATTTTCATATTAGGCAATTAAGGGCGATTAAATGGCGCGTTCCCTGGGCGATTCGGGGGCGATTTAAGGGCGGGTAGAGCGGCTTAAAAAATGATTTTTTTTTCGCCCGGGTGCTGCCAATTCAACCGAAGATGGCGTCGAAACAGGAAACACCCCGCGAGCGTGTTGTACGGTTTTACGAAACGCATGGTCATCGTGGAAAAAATGTTACGGTAGGCTACTTTCGAGACGAAAACGTACCCATGAGTGCAGTTTACCGGATCCTGGCATCCCTGAGTGTGCAGCGGAAGGCCGGTAGCGGCCGTCCGGCGAAGATAATGACGAAGAAAAAGAAGGAAGCGTTGAAAAAACTGTTCGGCAACAAGGACGGAACGAGTTTGCGTGACGCCAGCCGAAAATATCACTGCTCCCATACCTTAATTCACCGAACCCTCAAGATGGAGGACATCGTCAGTCGGAAGAAGACTCGGTCCCCCGAGTACACGGACGAGCACATAGCGATCGTGAAATCGCAGTGCCGGTGGATGACGAAGAACTACCGCGGGACGTCGTTTGTGCTGGACGACGAAGATCCACATTCCAGGAAATGAAAGCTATCATTCCAGCGACAAGTCGGCCACACCCCGAAGTAAAATATAAGTTCAAGCATAAATTTGAAAAAAAATTAAGGGTTGTGTGCAGGACGCGACCACGGCGACATTGACAATGTAGTATGCAATATATTTCGCGGCGTCGGCAGTAAAGCATGATGATGAGTTATGTTCTATCATCGACCATGCGGTAAACTTGGGTGGAAAGCCCAACTCCTACCAGCAGAAGGCAATGGATTCTTCACATTTCCTTTCGATCATGGCCATATGAGCCTGCCTAGTTCTAGACTTCCGTGTTATGTTTATAACTGATTCGCTCTAGAATACCTATGCTTCAATTTAATTGCTTTCGTTTCTCTTAGTCTTAAATTTGCCGAAAACAGCTCACAAAATCGAAACAATAATCGAAATATCGCACGTTTACTCTCTTCACGCATATGGTCGGACAAAGTATTCGGCTCCGACGTTCGACCAGAGAATAAGCTCGCCCGAGCAATGCTGAAAGTTATATATCCGAGGAAGACGTCATCGGCAAAATCAATACAGCGGCAGCAGTGATCAAATGCAGCACTCATCGCAGCGCATTGTCAACATGCCTGATTGCTACTGCTGTTCTTTGCGACCCGACGTTCGACTGGAGAATGAACTCGCTCGAGAAATGATATTCTTTAAATAGTTGAGGATGACGTCATTCATAGAAGCGTAGTGTGCTGGGTGCTCACATCTGTCGTACGAGACGCTATAGGCATGATGTTACTTGTCTGGCAAAAAAGCAACAACTGATTCAAACAGGCACGCGGCACATTTATTTATAACTTTGTTCTTTTTTACTTTATTTTTATTTACGTGACTTTAAAAAATAACTTTGTTCGTTTGAGTCACTAAGGTGCTCCCTATTGACGTCTTTGCCGGGGATAGATTGACTGATGTATGGGAGTTTTCACGTTTTCCGAGATCTATTCTTTGCCGGGGATAGATTGACTGATGTATGGGAGTTTTCATGTTTTCCGAGATCTATTCGGCAACGGCATTATCAATAGGCAGACCGCTGACGATGTGGATCTACGAGAAATACAGATCCGCTAAAGAAACTGTTACTCACGAAGAAATTACAGTGTTAAACTGCCAGTATGAATCGAGCCGATTCAGAAAAGCGAGTGGCTATCAATAACAGTGTGTTACCGATAGATACAACTGGAATCAAATTAAGCGGTATAATAAACCTCAAACTATTTACCGGTGAGCTCGTTCTATTTTATTTTTCTCTATTGTCATTCAAATTAAACACTAAATGCGCGTCAATTACTTGAACACGCATTCGTGGCAAGGAATCGAACGTTTGATTATAATACTGGTACAATTGTGGTACACGTATTATATGTGAGCGGGGCTTGCCGATGGGAAAATGGCCTCGGAATATACCGCTAGGTCTCTGTCATTTTGAAATAGGTCATTGGAAAATCGGTAGAGCTAACACCTACTACATCCCGAGATTAAATTACTTGCATGGGGTGATAGGGGCACACGCAGAAAACTTTTTTTTATAATACCACTGCCGATTAGTGGTATTTAGAAGGTTAACACACACACACACATGATTGAAAAAATTCTCATTTTTTACTGAACACCCGTTAATAAAGAAAATTGATACCCTGACCCTGAGTTAAAGAAGGAATGAAGAGTGCGTACTTGTCCCTAATTCATTCATTACAGTGGCGTAGTAGCTGGGGGGTTTGGAGGCAACTTTTTTTTTAAACTTATCTTCTGAAAATATTTCCTTGTAGTTAAAATTGGCGACAGACCTCGGCACCTACCGGTTGGCTCGTTGTGAAGGCTAAGTCTACCGCCGAGGATTACATCGAGTAGATCGCGACGAAGCGGATAGTTAAATGGCTCACTTGTATCGTGACAAAACTGGAAGCTAATTGGTTCACGAAATGGACATCGGTACTTTCACCGACTGGGGATCTACACGGCTCAAGGAAATGGGTACCAGTTTCGGGAGAAATTCCGCCGCCGGAAAACCCTCAGTCAGATTAAGATGAGTGCTCACGAAAACGGGATCTAAACGGCTCGCAGCAACCTGAACCTAAATGCCTTGCGACAACTTACCGCTGGGTAATATCCGAGTTGAGTTTGGAGCAAAATGGCTCAAGTACGCAGAGGATCTATATAACGTTATTGAAACGAGAGAATGACGGAAAGCAAGCGGAAGTCGAGTACTAAATGGATGAAAGGATGGAGCCATTTCATGAATCAAGCGAGGTTACTAGTTAACTTCAGAAAACTCGTGAGAAAAAGGCTTTGTGATCGCCAAAATCAACGACATCTTCGTGTGCAGCTGTTACGCAGCTACAACGTTGATAGTGGGACAGTTCAGTCTAATGTTGAAACAGTTAGCCGAGCAGTTGATCGGCCGAAAGCCGGCAGTCATTGGTGGTAACTTCAATACTATTATAACGAACGCAAGAGGATGTATCCTACAGGAAGCTCCTGTGAAGTTAGACGTACGAATGTGCAATGAAGGTTCCATTAGCACATTTCGGAGAACCGTGGGGCAGACTGCCGGCGAACATGGACTGGAGAGTGTGTGGGACCCACAAACCCATAGCAACCACCAGGCGCTTCGCTACCACGTCGGCCAAGCAACCCTGCTGAGGCTTCGTTGAGGCACTTCGACCGGAGAGCGAGACCAAGAACGTTTATACAGATGATCAAACAAGAAGGATTGTGACGGCTTGGGACGCTACAATACCGCGAAAACTGGAGCCACGCAGTAGATGGCATCTTGCCCCCGGTCCAGATGGAATACCAAACGCGGCGCTGAAAGCTGTGATTTTAGTATATCCGTACATGTTAAGGATGGTGCTGCAGAAATGTTTGGATGATCGCAACCCTATATGTCTGCAGGATACATTCAGAAAACTCGGAAAGCCAATCGACGACCGGTTGAGTTTCAACAACCACGTAGACTATGCCTGCGAAAGGTCGCTGAAGACAACGAACGAAATAGCGGGAATCATGCCAAATGTCGGCAGGTCGAGAAGCACATTGAGACGTCTGCTAGCTTCGTTGTCGATACTGTGATACGGGGTTCGGGGCAGTGATACGGGGTTCGGGGCAGGGGAGAACGTCGAGGATACGCCGGAACATAATGTCGTTTTCAGAATTACAAGCGACGTAAACACGTGGAACGCGGTCGACAGAGTGGTGACGCAGATCATGACCAACTTACAACGGAAATGATGTGGTGAACAACTAGCAATTGTTTCGGGAGAGCAATCACTGCTGGGAAACTAGACCCACCGCCGGGGACTAGTCGAGTACATTCACCGCCGGGAACTAGACTGAGCAGTCTCGGGTCGTCGGGGCACCAGCGAACTGGACGCCCTACTCCACCGGAGTCGCAGAACTGACCTCGGCACCTGGTTGGATAGCTCGGTTTCGGGAGAATTCCTCTCGCAGGAGAGCTCTCCGTCGTGGTAGGCTAGGTCCATCGTCGGGGACTAGACCGAGTAGTTCGCGAACAAGTTGGGAGCTGAATGATTCATCGGGAAGTGGTGCTAAATGGCACGAGAAGGGAATTAAAGGGCTTATCTGAGTTGCGGTGCTAAATGATACCGGACAGGAAGCCAAAAGGCTCAAGAAAATATGGTGCTGAAGTCAAAGAAAAATCGATATCGGGAGGACCTCTTTCTCCAGGGAACTCTCCGTCGACCTAAGCTAGATTCACCACCAGGGCCCAACTGAGTAGCCCACGACGAGACCGACCACTGGTTCCCAGCACCGGATCTATTCGCCTGTCCAGGATATCTGTTTATAGATTCCAAAGTAGCATATGACATAATCGATCGAGTTCAACAACTGCAAAAATGCATAATCAAATATATATATGAGCAAAAGGTAGAAGAAAGAAACCGTGAGTTATTTTGATTTTCAGTGTGCGTTCAAAAACTACACATATACATATAGAATGTTCCGCGAATGAATTTGATTTAAATATGTAGATATATATTTTCGCATGGATATTCATTCGATGAACGGCATCCGATACCCATCTTCACCAGAAACTGTTGAATTCATTATTGTAATATTTAACTTTATTTCAAAATGTATTGCCATCTATACATTTACTTGGAAACCGAATATTTTTAGTTATGTTTATGTACAAAGATAGAAATTATAAGGCTAGTTTTATATTTTCATAACTAATTTGTACGACTGCTGCTAACTTCATCGTTGCCTACTAACGAAATTTATGAATAGTATGTGGTGAAGCAATTGAACAGAGAAATAAAAACTTACATGCTAACTATGAACGAAAACAAATGTGACAACTTTCTTCTATACATTATGTTTCACCATTAATATTGATCCTATATACATCGATCTCTTACTAAACATAAAAGTATGTTTATAAATCTAATGTTTTCTGTGTGGTGGTAGCGTTACCATTATTTCATAAAAAGAATTCTGCTACACCTCAGACACGCCAGACGTGCGAAAGACCTGTAATAAAACTACTGATATTTCCTCAAACTTTTCATTAAGTTTCTTTTATTTATTTTCGTTTAAAAATCATTTATCACTATTATCGAAGTTAGAAATTAAAATAAACAATTACAAAAATGTTTTAAATATGGCTTCGAAATAATGTTGCTGTTCGAATATGAACTTCACAATCGAGTTCAATGATTTCTATCGTGAACAGTAAAAAATGAACCTACAATCTGACTAACTCTGTTCAATATTTAGTACCGCAAAAATAACATCACTGTTTGGAAACGTGCTTTGCCAATAGTAATCACAATTCCAATCGATTTGGCTAACGCCAAAAAGTGATACGGTCAATCGAATTTGTGTATGCTTGCCTTCTGCTTGGTGGAATCGAGCGGCTTGCTTACATGGTACCGATTACCACTTCGCCGGATCTTTCATCCATTTCGATTATTTCCTCCTTATGAACAATCTGGTTTTGGTGCAACGGGGCGGTTTGACCTACAAAGGTAATGAAACAGGATATGTTAAATGTTCGGTCTATTACAATGAAACAGAATATTTACCATATTTCTCATGAATTCCCCGATGCCGTTTCAGAGCGAACCGATCAGCAAATGCCGCTGAGCAAATGTCACATTTGAACGGTTTCAATCCAGAATGAACCTAGAAATATGAACATGTTTGTTACAACCAGGACAAAATTGCGGAACTAAGTTTTAGGGTGAACCTTTTCGTGATTCTTCAAATGAGCAGCTTGACTGAATGCTGACTGACACCGGTTACATTTGTAGGGTTTCTCGCCGGTATGAATACGCCTATGGTTCCAGAGGGTAGCGTGTCGGGCAAAACCCTTATCGCAGACCTACGGAAAATGTGAGAACGGTTCGAAAAATTATTGAACTGTTGCTTTCATTAAGCCATAGTCAGTTATGATGACGCACCTCACAAACGTACGGTTTCTCTCCACTGTGCGTTCTTTCGTGATTCTTCAAGTGGGGAGATTGGGAGAACTGCATCCCACAGGTTCCGCATCTGAAACGAGCATTGATTAATGTTTGATAATAAGGGAGACAATTGTAG
The DNA here is from genome assembly GCF_030247195.1 of Topomyia yanbarensis. Lineage (NCBI taxonomy): Eukaryota > Metazoa > Arthropoda > Insecta > Diptera > Culicidae > Topomyia > Topomyia yanbarensis. Next base: position 78,313,710 of record NC_080671.1, read on the forward strand.
GTGTCGCTGATATCGATCAAGCATGTTTGTATGAGCAATGCATGAGCATGAGGTTAGAACCGATTATCAATCTTATTCGCTATTACGACCAAATGGTATTCCAAACGAACGTCAATCGATGAAATTCAGCCACCATTTGATGATTGAGAATTTAAATCACATTAATCTCAACAGAGTCTAATGAATACTTTAGAAACGCACTCACTTGTACGGTTTTTCCCCGGTGTGTATTCGGGTATGGTTCTTCAAGTAGACCGCCTTAGCGAAAGCTATTCCACAGATTCCGCACTTGTAATTCTTCTCTCCGGAGTGCAGTTTCTTATGCGACCACAAGCTGGAATACCGCGAAAACCTTCCACCACAGGTATTGCACGTAAACGGCTTTTCTTGTCTGCAAGAAAAATGAAACAGAAACAACTTGTTGAACCCTCATTCCAATACACATCTGACCGACGCCAATGTACTCACGCCTGATGCTGATGCACAGCATTTGGATTCTGATGTAAATGCTTCTTCTGACCGCCAACGATAATCACGCCCGACCCGTTGCACTTGTTGCATTTGGTGACAGTAGCAAGGTTTCGCTTTTTAACCGGGTGCGCCGCCATCGCCGCCGGGGCCGTGTTGTGTTCCGTTTTGATGTTGGTTATCTGCGTCGGCATCAACGACTCCATAGACGAATTGCTGTTGGAAGTGTTGGGAATTTCGCCTATCTCGAATTTGATGTCACCGTCCGGGGCGACAAAGATTTGCGTTGCTGAAGGTGGATTGAAATGTTAGTAAGCTGGAATTTGGAAGAAACGTCTATTGAAATGCATACGTCTAGCCACGTTATGGGCGTTATCGTTGCTGATGCAGGTCTCGCAACGAATCAACTTCGGTCCCTTGCGTTTAGGATTGTTTTGAATGGGTCCTCCACAGGTGATACATTTCTGTATCTTCTCCTGTTTCATGTGAGTCACGTGCACTACTTGCTGATGTTGCTGCTGCTGGTGTTGCTGTTGGTGTTGTTGCTGTTGTTGTTGTTGCTGCTGCTGTTGTTGCTGTTGATGCTGTTGTTCCAATTGTTGCTGAACTGATTGCGGGGCTGGATCCAGTGCTTCTGTGGCGACTATCTGAATCTGACCGAGATTTTGACCGGTTTCTGAAATGATGTTCTGTGCCTGCACTAGATTCTGCGGCTGGGTTACAACGGTGATGGCATCGGAGGTTGATTCGCCATCCTGGTTGTGGGTTCGCTTGTGATGGTTCAGCAGAGTTAAGTGGTTGAACATCAAACCACAAACGTCGCACTTGAAGCTTATGTTGGAAATAGTATTCTGAAATAATATTAGGCTTGAAAAATATTATCGTTTTCGGTATTGTTTGAAAAACTTACGGCTATCGGCTTATTTACCACCAATTGTCGGCCGTCCACAGTTATCCCTGTAACGCCGTTGGGGATCTGCATCTGATTAACGAGGGCACAGTTCGCATAGCTGAACGGCTGCAAATACTGTACGGTCTTGGTGTCGTCGGCAAGCTGGGCCAGATTAACGGTGCTCAGAGCCTGTGACGTGGGCGTCAACTTCTGGATCATGTTGACATTCGCGTAGAAGGTGGAGAACTCCGGCGTTTGCTGGTTCGCCTTCTGCCCGTCGATTTTGACCTGTTTGTTCACATCCGCCGTGGTCGTTTGATACTGTATCCCGACCGGCGTGCCGGCCTGGATGTTATTGGTGGTGAACATGATAGGTCCGGTGAAAGCTCCTGTGGCCTCAATTTTTAAGCCTTTTGTTTTAACAGGTCAGCCGAAGAAAATAAGCTGCGAAAGAAAATTGTGTTTTAGAGACAGTGTGGCAACTTTAGACAAGGTAGTCTTTTATTTATATATTTTTATGAATCATGATCTGTAAAAAAAGCCCACGGTAATTTTAAAGTAATCATTTCATACGAAATACATAACATATCCGCATTTTTTGAGAATTCAAAGGAATTAAAATCGATATAAAGATAGAGGAGCTTCTTTTTGATTTCCTTGGTCAGAATGCCGAATACGATTGCACTAAACGAACTTAAAAAATGCCTGCACCAATCAGTCAGAAAAATGTGGGACACAGGGAGCGGTTTTCCCTGTTGTCCTTTGTACAGCCTTTGAGGATCAGTCAATGTATTCGGAATATTGGTATGGTATTACTAATGTACTTTCATGAGAATTTTGCCAACGGTGCGGCGAAAAGTGGCTTTTTTCATTTTCACCCACGTAACCATAAGCATTAAGCCGTTGCACTATATTGGCTATGCATTTGCACTAATATTGCATTGAAACTCCATTACAGCATTGACAATGCAAAAAAGCTCTATATTACCATTAATAATACATAACTGCGCAGCCGACATTTAGCATTATCACTTGTTCTATATGCGTATATAAATCTGATATAACGCGTACATACTTCAAGGATCTTTAAATCATGTAAGCATGTGTGCCATTATAGAGCAAATAAAAAGCCGATATAATGCTATTGTAATGCTGCGGGTTTATTTGTTATGCAACTCTCTTTAAGATTATGTTCGGCGTATTTCATTTCAATCGAATATATGCAATATAGTCCAGGGAGCAAACGCAGCGCACTTACCGTGAAGGACGAGGCAAGGTACCTCAGTTCGAGACTAACTAAAGGTAACTTTCGTAAAACATTCATATCATGTGAGAAAACCCATTAAGGATATTCATTACAATGCATTAGAAGAGAGTCAATTACGGTTTTAAACAGAACATTTTATTTTAAAATTTTTCCTTATTGCTCATCATACCGAAAGGAAACAAGTCCTAAGTAAGAAAAGGTTTTGAAACCATGGCGGACAATCACAGCCAACTGAAGCTTTTTAATAGCATTAGTAGTGCCAATATTAGGCTTTCGAATTTGACGTTTGTACGCTGGTGCTATATAATAGCATTAGTACTGCAGAAACGAGCTGTCAATCTCTGCACAGTAATAGCACTATATTTCGCCTTTTCTGGCATAATACCAGCATTATATCAGTATTTAGGACTTCACGGCTGTTTAAGATAGCTTTATATGTGGATCTAAAGCAGATATTAGGCTACGTTATAATGCTTATTGGTTACTTGGGCAGGTAGGTATGGCCGCTATTTAAACTTTTCTCAGTTCAACATTAAAGAAATGTAAAAGAAGATGCCTATTAATAATAGTGTTTGTAGTAATAATTGTGGTTTTTCTAGTACTAATGTACAATTGTCAGGTGTTACTTGTATGTTTATCTGTATATGAGAGATGCGAGCGTTTGATTTGATGTAGAAGTGCCATATATGATGAAACTGTGGGTAATTTATTGTCTTCGTCTCGCGCGCAGTTGTATCCTTCCTAGGATTCGTTGGTTACTTTTTATGGTGTTCAATCAGAGCATTCGATTCGATTCATTGGGAAAATTTTGATAATTTTGCCGAAGCACGTGAATCATCCATTCCCAGTCAGCATAATTTGACAAAATTCATTTGCTGTTATTCTAATGTGTTTCTCCAATATCCTAGGCGAGTTAAAGCAGTTTGATTGCATGTTACATTCGTTGTTTATTTCTACTTGATTAGTTTGTTTTTGTGTACTTATATTATTTTGCTTTTCTACTACTCATGCATACCAAAACAATTTCGGTCATTTTTTGCACTCCTACTTCATATCTTTGCATCTGTTTATCATTATTCGACATGTTATTTTTCTTTCTCATATACACTCACAGTCTTTCCATCCCAACTTAAAAACGCTCGTGGCCTTCTCGATAATACAATCCTGGTCACAAACGTCAACGTAATTGCGATCATCAGCACATACTTGAACCCACGATCTCGCCAACATTGAAACATCCCGGTAACATGTTAGCACTTATAAAGTTACAAACGCGGACTCAAGCATGAACCCACAAACGTCCGTGTTTACGCAATCATGAATCAAGTTCCTACCCTTGGTTCTAGCAGCCTACTAGATTTATGCCGCGGAATACTATATCCCGGAATGTACCATATCCCAGAAAAATACATCACGGAAAACCATTCCCGGAGTGCACCATTTTCCAAAAAACGTTTTTCGGAATGCACCATTTTCTGAAAATTTGTTGGAAAATATTTTTGGAATTTTGTTGATCTCAAGATAGAGACAAAATTGCGCAGCTATCATTTGACAGACTTAAGCATGAATGAAATATCAATAAATTAAATGGGTACCAAAATTAATAACACACACTTTCCAATTTTCGCTTTACTGATAGAGAAGGGGTGAATAAATCATGAAGTGTCAATTCATGATGTCTGGATCATTTCGCCGAATGAATCGATTCGCCGAAGGTCATTTCGCCGAATTTAATTTTATTTGACAGATTGTTGGAAAAAACAATTTAAATGGTTATAAATAAAAGGTAGATTCAATCTTTCAATTTGACTGACAAAAACGATATGAGACGATCAAATATTGAATCAATGCGAAAATTTGGAACAATAAACAAGTGTTGGCATATAGTAAAAATATACATACTTGGTATCATAATTTCAAAGAACTACTACAATAGTTGAAATCTGATGTTAAAATCGCGTATCAAACGGCCTTTGACAATTAAAAAGACAATAATCAAACATGTTTGCAGTGCATTTCTACACAAATAATATCTTCCTTGGTTAGTTTTTGCCAATTATCAGTCGTCTCACATAACTAATCGAGCCCGCCAGTGGAGGAGAGTTATTGTGGCCCAACCAGTTTACTGGTGTACCAAATAAAGTAAATAGAAATATAAAATAAAGAAAAAATCTTTTGAAGCAATTTGAAGTGGATTCTTGTAATAAAATAGAAATTATAGCTTCAATATATTACATTGAGGTTATATAAAAAAATATTACACCTTCAGCCAGAAAAGTAATAACGCGACCTGCTGCAGCTTTTTGTTCTAACTGCATTTCGTTTATAATTCGAAAAATGCTAACATGTCGTCCTCCTATCAATGCGGTCCAGCGGTTATACCAAGATTCAACATTATTCGTTGTCCTCGGAAGTCAATTTTTTGCGTTTTCATAGATGGACCCACATTGGGGTGGAAACTGTGGTGGGATTCGTTTTGCAGATCTTCCCCGTTTCTTCTACATACCTTATTAGCAGAGCCATCTCTGTTGGAGCTGTCTGCTGGATGTGGGAAAGGCTCGAGAAATAGTATCTGATGATAAAGAAGACAAAGCACGCAACTTTCTAAACAAAAGTACTGTGTTTTTGATTGTCAAAATCAATGGAACCAGGCCTAGCTTTTGACTATATTTCCGAATATTCTGGCTATAGCAATAAAAGCTAGCTTATTTGTGATGTAAAACTTTGATTATATCCTTGTCGACATCCGTCAGGATTATTTCTGGAGCTAACTCGATTTCTATTTCAGATGTAACTGCTGTTAGCTTCTCAAGAACTTTTTAGTAAAGTTCCTCCGACTTATTATCAACACGTAAACTGCTGGAACGGTATGTGTACTGGTGCAATACCGGAATGAATTAAGAATTGTCTACAATCCCCGGAAACAATATTAAATGTTGCACTTGCGATCCAGTCCACGCCTGATGTACTCTTTTTATGCCTGTGGTTGATGCAAATAGTATAGCATGGCCCTTTTCTATACTGACTTTCCTCCTGAAAATCTATCTCCGTCGACGATCCGCTGATACTCTTCTGACATTATCAAATCCCTCAAGTGCTCATTATCAGCACTTCGCAACACTTTTGACCGCCCTCGTTGCACAAGTTGCCTTTGAGCGTTCGAAGAAATCTGCAGTTGAAACTCGTTTGATAACCCAATGACGACAGTTCTGGCAACTCTCTCCATCACGTGCCGCGTGGCGCTTTATTGACATCCTCAGTCTAATCGCCTCCACTTCCGTTGCATGGAAATGATCGGATCCGGTTGTCATGACGACATATCTTGAGCGTTTTTTCAAAACGTCATATCTGCAATGAGTTACTCTCTTTGTTTACTTTCTCTTCTGTTAATAATTCGGTCACTTTAACATTTATCCCTCAACTCTTTGCATAATATGCTAGTTAAAACCACCGTCTTTCGATCTGTACTGTAAAATAAGTGAAAAGTGTTATAGTGACGCCGTAAAAATCGAAAGAGAAAGTAAACAAAGAGAGTAACTCATTGCAGATATGACGTTTTGAAAAAACGCTCAAGATATACTGTTCCTTTTATCTTAGTTACAACCCTTGCCGTGTAGGTGCTGTGTTCTTCACTTCGTCCGTTCGGTTCCGACAATCCTAGTCGAAAGTATCGCCCGTCTAAGTAACGAAACGTTTTAACATATTTGGACACATGAAAAGTCGTATTTAACTTACGTGCTTATTTGAACAGTATAAAAAGCCCTTCCAGTAAAGAATGTCGCCTCCTCTGGAAGTTTTCAAAATTTCCGGTGAGGCTTCCATTGTGAAAAATGTTATACGATCTATTTTGTTTAGAACGTGAGACGGACATGATTTTCTTCCAGTGAACTTTTCAAGACTTGCTTATACCTAACATAGAAACGATAGGCGAAATGCAAATGTAGTAACTATGGTATTAAATGTTATGTTGTAGGAAATACACCCCACTTAAAATTAAATATTAGATTGACGATCCGCCCGATTATTCAAGAGCGCACGATAATATGCGAATGACGGTTATAATACTAATTAATACACGCGATGTTACATATACGCTTAACACGCAACTTACCAGCGCCCACAAGATCGAAAACGTTACCATACAAACGCTCGAGCTTTCACGATCATCTACCCAAGTCCACGCAATAGTACAAATGCTGTGACACGAAGGATAACCTAAATCACTATACAATATAAACTGACTCGCACACAAAAATATATAGGCACTCGTTATAATACGAAAACCACCAAAACCAAGCATTCTCTCAAACACAATTACAAACGCGAAGAAGACATCTACGCACTATTACGCAATTAGTAAACGCCCACGTCCACTCAGATAAATAAGCGCCGCTAGACTCGAACGCTAAAACTCACACCTTTCACGCATACACGACCACATTGGGACTCACAATTAGACCATTACACACACAAAGTCACACGCAACAATTACAGCTATTCGTCTAACAACCGGAGGAAGTACATTTTCATCGCAGAACTTGTCATTTTAATGGTGGCCTTGGTTCTGCGTTGCCTGTGTTCAAGGTACCATAGTATTGTCTTGTCCGTCAGGTTAAAGATGCATGGAACCCGCTAGCAATCGTCCTCGGCCCTAGCGGTCCAATAATCCAAAAAATTAATAAGTGTGACAAGTGTAACACCAAGTGTAGTACTAGTACCAAGTAAAAATGCTTCGGCTCTCGAATTCCACCTAATTGTTGCCAATGAAAACTATCACCAGTCAAAGCTGCCGAAAGTTCAGGAATTTCCCTCTTTTTGGGTTAGAAAAATTTATAAACCTTTGTGCGGGGGCGGGACCCAAACTCAGGAAAGCTGCGTACAAGACAATCGAATTATCTACTACACTATGCAAGTCCCTATTTCGGAAATTCAAGCTGACAGAGATGCTTTTATAATAAATCCGAAATTTTGAGAAGTCGGTAATTATGATATCAATTTAACAAATTCAATTGCCGATTTTCAGCTAAATGAAACTGTCAAATGAGTTTAATTCAAATTCATCAAGAAGACAAGCCCATGCCATTTGATTAAAGAAGAATTAAAGCCTTCTTGGTGCCGGGAGGCGTTCTGCTATTTCATAAAGTTCTCGGGACCCAATCGAACTCAAACCAGTTTAGCAATAAGTTGAATCTCTGGTTGAAATGCCACATGAGATAATCGGTGTTCCGGTGGCCGTTTGTTTCGGTTTTGTGTCAGAGCTTCCTCACGCTGTTATATTTGGCGACCAGAAGTGAAACATATAAGCCTTTACATGAAATCTTATCTGGCAAAAAAAGATTACCTCAAATGAAAATCTTCAGAGTGACGCTCTTTCTGAACCAAGAGAACATAATGATTGATTGTGATGTGTGGCATAAATCTTATTAGTATTACTGCAAGAGAGAGCTGAGAGCTTTTGTTAAGGGAACGCTTCAGATTCTGCGTGTGAACTCTACTCACCATTGGCATACTCGATTCGATGCCTCTGGTGAGCACTCGATTCAATTACTACACCGTCGATTTCAACTTCGTGAGCGGACATGTAGTCGAAGGTCCTTCATAAAAGACTTCCCGCATAAATGTGTACCATATGCCAATCATTGCATCAATCGTTTCAAAACGATTTTCAATATGGTTCGTTCAGCAATAGATTAACCATTGCCTGGTGTAATATCGAACATAACCAGTGTCGTTTTTCAATACTCGACCATACAAACAACGGGTTGTTAAGAACGTTCACCATACCAAAACGTGCTGTTTTCCATATAAATTTTGACAACATACCATTCAAGCACCATACATATTATGGTGACATGCATATTTTAGATCTAGCGATGCATAACATATTAGGTGGAGAGAAAAACTTCCCCTTCACATTTCAATTCTATCGATTGATGAAATATTAGTTTGTTACACACCATCCTTTGAAGAAAGCTTCGTTGACACTAAGTGCACGACGCTTTATCCGATTGAGCTATCGCCGTAACATTGTAAGACGAGGATTTTTGACCATGTTAAACTACAGATTTTTGGAGCAGCGTAAACAGATATACGAATAACAAAGACCACCAGAACAATATTACCACCTGGAACAAAAGTACGATGAAGTATACAAATCTCCAATATAGGATGCACGGAAGGTAGTGAAAATGGTAACTAAAATGAGTATGGTAGTATAATAGTTGAATTATAATTGTGAAATATTGCAGTAGGATTCCCAATACGTTGAGTATTATTTGAATGGTTTGGAATTGGTTCCGAAGATTTCTGGAATGGTATTTATTTATACGGGTTGTCGCCAACAATGTTATTTGCTTGCTTTAGACAGAATAACACAGTTCTGCTTATATGCACGAACTTTCAAGAAACCTGTCATGACTAAATATTATTGCGTCAGTTTTCCCGAAGTCTGTAGAATAATTAGCGGATAATCTTTCATCCGAAAGAAGATCAAGTATGGTCCAACTGTGTTAGATGTGTATGATTTCATACGTGATGTCGGAGTCTTTGGTGATGAATCTTATTCGACATCCATTTTTTCCATCAGCTGGTTCTTTTTTAGTAGAGTTTATTTTCGCACGGGCCAGAGTTCGGCGCAAAATAAAAATTTAACAATATGAAGGAAGAGACAGAAAATACGGAAGATATAATTAATCAAAAGACAAGTCAAAAATGGTCACCAATCTACACTCGGTACGAAAAATGTGTAAACTACGGAAACTAAGTATGGTGATCTCAGTAAATTACGTTTGAAAGTTTTACGAACAATTTTGATCCCTAGAAGGAATAATATTGTTTCAAAAAAGAAATAATGCTGCATATTATTTTAAATTAAACGTATGTTCATAGCCCTACGAAAAACTAGAACTACTAAGCCACGCACGAAGCCTGCGCACCAGGGCGCACCCATAGTATTTTGCTCTTACCCTGTCCTGACAGGGACCAAAAACCCGCTAAAGCACTGGAATTTGCAAAAATGCCAACAGGGAAGGCACCAGCCAAGCGACAGCGTTCGAAGAACACCGAGTAGCCGAACAATAGTGGGTGCAGGAAGGAACCCCTACTAAAAAAATCAAGGGGCCTGATCCTAGACTGCCAAAAAACTGAGCAGCGCCCAAGCTTCAATGAAATAGTCAAGACAAACATGATGGACATCATTTCGGTTGCGTACCCTGCGAATACCCTCAGCAATGAACATCTGAATGCTACTCAATACGCACTGGACGATAGCGCCATGGAGCAGAACTCAACCGATACGAAACACAAGTTTAGAAAGTGCCCATACAAAAACGGATATCTCGAAAACGCCTGCGCAGACAAGGATACAGCTAAGTGGCTGCGGGATGCCACAGCTGCGATCACGCCCTGGGAAGACGATTCATTGCATGCCGTTGAAGCGTCGCAGATTCTAAAACAGGCACTGCACATAGGTTATTTACACCACAGCAACTACAGATCCGATGGAAAACCACACTTCATGAAAGATTTCTGATCATAGCAAACCTGCAGGAACGGTAGTGCATCGGTGGCAGCATGTCTCACGAGCTGTACACAAACTAATTGTTGAATCGTACTGAGGTAAATTTAACTAATTAAATATAAATTTAGGAAATATGCAAAAAAGGATGTTCCTGGATACTAGATACCTGACGGTTTTGAGTTTGACATGGTGCTTACAGTACTTTAACGATGAAGCACGAACGAAATCCAGAATTGTTTTTCAAATACTTCAGAATGAGCCCGGATTATAAGAAGTTATTGAAACTCGTCCGTCCAAAGCTTACCAAGGAAATTTCGAGGGTTTTAAGTCCAGGAATTTGACACTGGGGTATCTCGCTACTGGTGACACATAAGCATTAACACCTTTCTAGTTTTCCTTTTCCTAAGCATGTAATGTCATTCGTGACACGATGCAAGCTCATATCGCCAATGTAATGGATCCTATCTTATCGCCAATGTAATGGATCCTATCGTTCAAAGGTGGAATAAAATCGCAATTGTTTCTAAATGAAACAAGTACCACTTTGTCTCGGGATTAGAAATGGTAAACACGTAAAATTAAAAATTTACCGCATCACGGAACCTTCATTAGGTTATAGTTAACTACAAGAAATAATTCATTTGTTCTATTTGGTATATGTGACGCTAATTGTAGTTGTGTCCTTCACTGAAATAGCACTGATCAATTCCTCTATTTCTTCATCATCTCTATCACATCATCATATTAAATGATGAGTCACTTGAATTCTGCTAAAACATAAACAGATACAAAACAGAACAAAGCGGCATTTCCAAAAACACCTCTTGAGATATCTTCCATTTGCCTTTTTGCACTATTCCGCCGACCACTTCACCCAAGAAATTTTTTTTCTTCCCAATTAAATGTGTAATTGATTTGTTTACCTGCACACATTAATAGAAACAGCTTGATATCAATGCAACTTTTACTATAGAGATATGCTGCCGTTATAAGCATATTTGTCCCATGTTCTATGGGATTCCCTATATACATGGGACAATTATGCGTAGAACGGCAGTATGTTGATACCTATATACTATACTACATCTTGGCAAGTAACATTTCAATCAAATTAGCCGGAAGGGAATCTAGAGCAGTCTAGTTTTCGCCAGAATTTTGCCTCAAATAAAATCGACTCCTTAGCTTTTGGCGAAATCTTGGTGGAAATCAATCGAAACTCCACCTCTAATTTTGGAACTAGGCTACTGTTCAATAAAGCGAAGATTGCTGGTAACTGACCGCGAAAAAGGCAAAACAACTAAAAAAAAAGGCAAAACAAAAAAACGAGTTAGGTGAAAACATCGAAAACTTTCCAGGGGTAGTTCGCCTTCAAAAAGCCTTATCAAAAGATCACACACCACACCATCTCTAATTAAATGAGCTATCAACATCTTTGAACCCTACGGATTCCCAGGCCCGGATAATATTCTTCCAATATTTCTTCAAGAATCGGTGGACATAATTCTTCCGGATCTACTACACATCCTGAGATCCAGTTATATTCTTGGGAACCCACCTATAAGCTGGAGAAAAGTTAGGGTAATATTTATTTCAAAATCAGGTAAACAACTTGACATTACCCAAGGCCTATACTGCCCATGATCGCATATCAGTCCCATAAAGATAGGAAATCCTATAGAAAACGGGACAACTATGCGATCATGGGTAGTATAGACCTATAAGCTTGGTATCAACACTTCTGAAATTGATGGAAAATCTACTGGACAGAGCACTTACCGAAAGTTCCGCTAAACAAGTACCAGTTTGCATATCAAACGGGCAAATCTACGGAAACCGCCCTACATACCTTAGTGACACTTATTGAGAAAACCCTCGATTTCACGGAAAGCAATTTGTGCTTGTGTTGACGTCGAATGTTTAAAAGTACCCGAAGACCCGTTTTTATCAATCGAATTTTAAGCTGATAAAATAGGGACATTGATAAAATCGGTACATATATTTTTCAGTCTTTTTAATAAACCGAAGCTTTTAAAATATTTTTCTTTGGTATAGCCTCGCAACTTTTTCTGATTATTTACTTTAAGTATCTCTTAAGGGGTTCGACAGTGCAAAATTTAAAAAATTGATATTTTTATTTTTTTTGAATGAATCTCTAAGATAAGAAATATATGCCCAAGAAAGGATTTACTCGAATGCAACTTGGTTCGTCTGCTAGAGCCCATCAAACTACCAACTACCAATTTTCATATGAAACTGATAAAATCGGGTAAAAAAGCCGATAAAATCGGGTCACTACTGTATATCCGTCGACGTACATAACACTATTCCGAAATCAAGGGTCAGTTTACTCACGGATTAATACTCGTGTAAGACGAATTAAACCTAGGTTAAAAACCACTGATTCATAAAATTTAACAATTTTGATAAAATCAATGCTATTTAGATAAAAAAAAATTAATTCTGACATTTCAAATCCATCATTGGCAGGGTTAAAGATTTGTTTTTTGTTTGTCATTGCTACATACGCCCTTTTAGAAACAGAGTTGATAACAGCATTTCAACCCTCTCAGTGCACTTTCATAGAATAATGAATGAATGATTACAGAAATAAAACAGAAAGGTTCCTCATACTTTCTCATCTCAGCACACACATTCCATCTCATATCTACGTAAACATTAACCCATCAGACATAGGGAAAGAAAAAGGATGTATGTATGAACGGTGCGACACAGCACGGGGAATTTTTCATTTCAGATGCTACCGTCTGGTCGACCCGCCACTCTTCTATCTTCACACTTTTACGGCAAATATATGAAATCAAGAATGGAAGAGAAACAACGGGATTTATCGAAAAAAAAGTGTGAGAAAAAGAAGAGCACAAAGTTGATGCTCTCTTTTCTAGAAATACGTTGGTGTAAAATGCACACGACATGCATACAAACGCACGGACGAGAGGGCAACGGAAAATGAGTAAAAGAAAGGGATAACACCAATCCATATGCATTTTCCATTTTCAGGTGAGAGAAGTTTGCATGTGTTTGAAGGGATGTTTTTTGAAAGGGGACAAAGTCAGAATTTTTAAACATATTTAATATATTCAATCGAAAACCATTATAAAAATCAAAATAATTGAACATGATGTTTCATTCTCACGTAAACTAGAAAGGGTGTCAAAAGTTTATTTCACTTAAGAGAAATTTAAGTCGAACATTTACTGGTTTAATAATAATCACAATAGTGAAAAACTTTTAGAATGTTAACGAACGGTTTGCTTGATATTAAAAATGGTTATAGATGTTACAAAATAACTCTTCAAAGCAAACCATTTATCTTGATTTGGAGGATAAAAAACTAATATTAGTTATTCTCGAATTTGATTTTATTTACCTCATTATTCTTTGCACGTAAACCAATTTTATTTACAACGAAATCATGCTTTATTGCGATTTACGAGTTGACTTTGTAATGAATAAAATGTCTTACATGCGAAGATTAATAATAATGAACAATAAAACCAATGTATGTCAAACGTCAGATCATCTAAACCATTCGATTTGGTTAGGCCCTTTGAAAAAAAACATTAAAACGCACATACACATGAACGCTGTATCTGCTTGTCGAAATTTTTCAATATTCGAACTGTCCCAAGCACCAAAATTTCAATAAATTATCATTAAAAATAGTTTTTCGACCAACGTAATCCAAAAGAGAAAAAACATGCGCCTTCGTGATGCAACGTTGTCTCGTACACAGATCATATCCATCGTGAACAACCAGCTGGCCACCAACAAGGCCCCCCATTCGAGTGGAACGAGACGCGTCAGCCATCGTCGAGGACGGATTTTTCACCTGGTAAACCAGCACAGAACGGGCCCAGTCTGGCCGCAAACGATTCCCAGGGATAGCAGCAACAAACGGTGCCAGAATCGACACGTCGGTAATCCCGCTAAAATCCACTTATTTGCGATTCACTTTTGCACTACGCACGTAGAAATAGCACTTTATAATCTTTTGTCTCGCTTTAATGGCGGTCACTCACTAGATGAGATGGAAGAAAAAAATCTTTCGCCACCTAACTTGCTCGCTTTTCGCTTTTTGACCTGCCTGTGCTGTGATGCGAAGGCCGATATTCGTGCTGATGCGAGAGCAGGCAGGGCAGAAAATATTTCACGCACACTGTTGCCATCAGGTGTGTATTCGAGCGCACGCTCGCTCTCTCACTCTCTATTACTCGCTTTCATTTCGATGGCTGGCGAAACCGTTTTCATTACTCACACTGATGCTTAGGGGATTGTGAAAATGCATTTTCAGCCTCCTTTTCCAAAAGGTTTTAAGTGACAAAGGTAAACAAACTGAATTTTTGGAAGTTTACTTTCTGGGCACTGAAAAAATTCGCTTTGTTGAATCTATTGATTTCGAACATGAATTGGGTCATTTATACTGTTTTGCACGCAGAAGAATCAGATCTTTCCCCATAGAAAATACTCCCGATTTTCCCACCGACTAAATCGGCTTGCGTCGGTGCAGTCGGCTGACTATGCAACCAATTAATCGATCGATTGTTGCATCGACTCTTATGGGAGCTTAACATGGGCGTCTGCCGACGCGACAACCGATTAAATATGACCGACAAAATCTTTTGAAATCGGTCTATTTCAACCTGTTAAATCGGTCGATTCGTTGGTAGTTTAAAAGATGGGTGGGTAATGTCTGCGACATAACCGGAGAGATGTAGAATACATAAGGAACACGTTCTTCAAATATGTTGATACTCATTAGGATTTTCGGACAAAAGCTGATTTGGGCGAGGAATATTTCAAATTATTCTTTACAAAAATGATGGTGGTCCTGAAAAGGACCGGTTTTGTTGGCGTTGTTGGCCTTGGTGAGGGAGATGGCTAACGATGAAATTAATTGTTAGCATGAGGAAGTCGCGTAGTACTGGCCAATGGAAGAACAGATAATAATTGATTCCTGAAAATCAATTTTTCTTTATTCATGTAAATTATACATACTTACAAATCTAACAGAAGATTCCTGATCATATTTCTGAATCATTAGTGCGAACATTGTGTAATTTGGTTAAGTACAATGAAAGTTACAAACTTTCCAAACTCGACCTTCTGTTCATTCAGAAATATTGAAATGGGGTGTCGTGGTCACAATAAAAAAGATGGGTGGGTAATGTCTGTCACATAACCGGAGCGTCGTGATTTCAATTCGAGACGTTAATTTAAAACTAATAATATTCAACAGAATCACGTTTGAATGGGAAATTTTCAAATAATTCTCTATGGTAATAATGGTGGTTCTGAAAAGAACCTTTGGTATCGGCGTTGGTGTTGATGGTGATGCGCTGGATCGTTGGATATTTTTGGCATGATAGTTACGTGCCTGGCGAACTGTTTTGTAGCCTCGAACAAAACGACAAGACTGGCTTCTTCGGGTACCATTACGGCTGAACTTTATAAGCTTAGCTCGACTTTGAAATCCTGCACAATCTCACGAATCAGACACTGGTAGGGCCATTTTGTTTGCTACTAGCACGGAGCTGCACAAAAAATCATTTAATGCAGTTAGTTCACGGGGGCTGCCAAAAAGCTTGAATAGAAGCATGCGACTTCAACGTTTCTCTTAAACACATGCAACAACACATTCGTTTTGGTAATACTGATAATAACAGTAGAAAGGAATGGAAAAACAGTGCACGAAACGAGCGAGAGGATAATTTAAATTTTTGTTCCGTGTGCAAGCTACTTCTTTCCACCCAACGTATTATGTTGCTTGTTGAAAATTTGCTACACACCTTAAAATAAAAGTTTCAGTTTAACTCTCACTAGAACACAATTGATTGGTCCTGAAAAGAACCGTTGCTTTTATTGTAATTTACGCCCACTCCCACAAACCGACCAAGTAGGCATCAGTGGCTTCATTACGGCTGAGTTTTGTAAGCGTAGCTCGACTTTGAAGTAATACACAACCTTACGAACCAGACGCTGGAATGTTAGCCAGCGGATTAGTTGCTCCGTTGCCCTTTAGTTGGGGCGAAATACTAGCATGGCGACAGTTCCTGATCGGTAGTTGGTTGCGATGGGCCACCAGTAGCTGGGCACTTTTGCGGACCGTCATCATCGCCAACTGCTTTCCTCCGGTGGACTGGCTGCTTGCTAGTGCTTGAACGAATACGAATGATGAGAAAAACCGACCGACCAATATTCATATATGAAAACACAAGAAAGCACTACTATCGCTCTCCCGCTCGTTTTCGTGCCATTCCTGTGCCTTTCCTTTCCGTTCGGCTACCAATACTAGCATAACCAAAACGAATATTCTGTCTTTCCATCGCCTTCAATCTAGTGGCCAGTGCTAGCAAACTTGCATGTTCAGTTTTTCAATAACAACATTCCAACAATATTTTCAAAGAATGTTGCAGATTTGAAAAGAAGGAAGGAGAAGATTTTCACAAACTTAAATTCTTTTGTTTTATTTGTTAGCGCTGATAAAGGCTATTTAGTTTGCTACTAGCAAGGAGCTGCACAAACAAATCGATTTATGCAGTTAATCAATGGAGGCTGCCAAAAAGTTCGAATAAAAGCATGCGACTAGTGTACTTTGCATGTTCTATATTTTATCAATACTAGAGAGGATCAATAAAATAATTCAAATTGTTATAGCGACATGCAATTGTGGCAACACTGGCCATGAGATGGTGGGGGAACACGCACATTCGTTTTAGTTATGATGGTAGTAGCAGCAGAAAGGAATGGAAAAGCAGTGCACGAAAACGAGCGAGAGAAGATAATTTAAATTCTCTTTCTTTCTTTCCACACATCGTATTTCTTATATTGCTTTCTGAAAATTATTTGTTATACACCATAAAATGTAAATTTCAGTTTAACTCTTATTAGAACACAATTAATTGGTCCTGTAAAGAACCGTTTATTGTTTTATTGCGGGAGCATAATTCAGACGCACTCCCCGCGGACACGGTGAGCTAGAAAGCACTATTTTGCATTCTCGAACAAACCGACCAAGTAGGCATCGTTGGCTTCTCGGGGCATCATTACAACTGAGCTTTGTAAGCGTAGCTCGACTTTGCAGTCCTGCACAATCTCACGACCCAGACGCTGGAACGATAGCCTACTCTGTTGCCCTTTAGTTGGGGCGAAATTCTTGCAGGGCGACAGTTCCGATGAGTCACCAGTAGCTGGGGCACTTTTTCCGTCCGTCGCTATTGCCAACTGCTTTCCTTCGGTGGACTGGCTGCTTGCTAGTGCTTGAACGAATACGAATGATGAGAAAAACCGAACGACCAATATTCATATACGAGAAAGCACTACTATCGCTCTCTCGCTCGTTTTCGTGCCATTCCTTTCCGTTCGGCTACCAATACTAGCATAACCAAAACGAATATTCTGTCTTTCCATCGCCTTCAATCTAGTGGCCAATGCTAGCAAACTTGCATGTTCAGTTTTTCAATAACAACATTCAAACAATATTTTCAAAGAATGTTGCAGATTTGAAAAGAAGGAAGGAAAAGATTTTCACAAATTTAAATTCTTTCGTGTTATTTGTTAGCGCTGATAAAGGCTATTTAGTTTGCTACTAGCAAGGAGCTGCACAAACAAATCGATTTATGCAGTTAATCAACGGAGGCTGCCAAAAAATTCGAATAAAAGCATGCGACTAGTGTACTTTGCACGTTCTATATTTTATCAATACTAGAGAGGATCAATAAAATAATTCAAATTGTAATAGCGACATGCAATTGTGGCAACACTGGTCATGAGATGGTGGGGGAACACGCACATTCGTTTTAGTTATGATGGTAGTAGCAGCAGAAAGGAATGGAAAAGCAGTGCACGAAAACGAGCGAGAGGATAATTTAAATTCTCTTTCTTTCTTTCCACACATCGTATTTCTTATATTGCTTTCTGAAAATTATTTGTTATACACCATAAAATGTAAATTTCAGTTTAACACTTATTAGAACACAATTAATTGGTCCTGTAAAGAACCGTTTATTGTTTTATTGCGGGAGCATAATTCAGGCGCACTCCCCGCGGACACGGTGAGCTAGAAAGCACTATTTTGCATTCTCGAACAAACCGACCAAGTAGGCATCGTTGGCTTCTCGGGGCATCATTACGACTGAGCTTTGTAAGCGTAGCTCGACTTTGCAGTCCTGCACAATCTCACGACCCAGACGCTGGAACGATAGCCTACTCTGTTGCCCTTTAGTTGGGGCGAAATTCTTGCAGGGCGACAGTTCCTGATCGGGTTGCGATGAGTCACCAGTAGCTGGGGCACTTTTTCCGCCGTCGTCATCGCCGACTGCTTTTCATCGGTGGACTGGCTGCTTGCTAGTGCTTGAACGAATACGAATGATGAGAAAAACCGACCGACAGATATTTATATAATCGCGCTAATATGCACTACTATCGCTTTCTCGCTCGTTCTCGTGCCGTGCATGAGCCTTTCCTTTCCGTCCGGCTTCTAATGGCCTAACCAAAGGAATATGCCGTCTTTCCCCCACCAAGTGCTCTCGTCAAGCAACCCAATGCGAATAACCATACGAACAAACATGTAATGGACCTATATATAAACTTTTCATTATTTTATTGTTCGGTTGGTCTACCATAACGACGGCTCTGTGCGGGATGGGCTGAAAATTTTCACTTTTCCGAGTCGTTTTCGAAAGATTTTTCAAAACACATTTTTTTTGTTATTAGTACATGTTATACATACTTCAAATTTTAATACAGCATAGAGGAACATATTTGCAACAAATTGGTCTAAAAATCAAATCATTCTGTTAAAAGTTATTAACGTTCAAAATCTGACGCGGCGCCGCAGCCGATATTTTGAAACGGGACCCCTATATAGAAACCTTAAATGTATTCTACATTAAAAAAAGGAACAAGATTTACACAGATTAAATCTGGCGATTAATATACACTGATGGGAATTGTTTGCCGACGAAACCCAACAAAATTGGGTAATTAATCGGTCGACCTCGAAGCACCCGATTTAGTCGACTGGGAAATTTCACAACTGTCAAATTTTCTATGGGGTTTTGAAACAACCAAACGTTTAAACTTCACGAAAGACTGTATCAAACCAAAACAAACTAAATTGGTTTAGTTGAACATATACTTCTGTTTGCATTGTTGAAACAAAATAAAATTTGTTAGATCGAACAGATCCCTTTGTTAAAAACCCACAGAATCTTTGTTTGATTTCAACTAAATTAGAGTTGAAACTATTGAAAAGCCAACAAATAAAATTATTGGTAATTTCAAGTAACAGTATTGATTGAATACTGTTTATCACTATATCAAACAGGAAAATTGTTAATTAAAACCAAAATTTCTTTATTTTTGCTGATTTTTTTCTTCGTGTGGGAATTTCATCAATGCAACTGAAGTTGAAGATACGTAATCGAACTTTTTTCGCTTTTTTTTGTACGCAAAATAGCAAATAAAAAATATTTTAAAAATTTGAATTATTGGAAGGTGTTTCCATTGAACTACCTTGATCCCAATCCTTTTGCCGGAATGACTGTCAAAAATGCTAACCCCAGTGGCCAAATTCACTATCAAGGAAGACCGATAATGTCAAATTAAGATGTGTTTACATTTTCGTAGAAAATCAATAAAAAAATATTCTGAATTTCTAAGGGTTGAACATATGTTATATTAGAAAGATGAGCTCTATCGGTTTATGTAATAAAAGAGGAATATTGTTCTTCATTTAAGGACCCAATTGATCTTTGAATTTAGAAGTATTTGTAACAGTTATATACCATGCCAAAACTTTTCAAACAGAAATTATATAAGTGTAGCACATAAATATCTTTTCATAACAGTTTCCAGAATAAATTTATTTGCGCATTTTTGTACATCTCAAGCATTTTCACGACGGATTTAACTTACACATTTATTAATTATTCAAAAAAAAGAAGTCGAAAATGTGTATCACACAGGCATATTGTATTCAAATTAGAAACTGTAATTCTTGATATAATTGGCACAAAAGATTAAGGTTTTGGTATGTTGTGTTTACAATCAATTTTTTACACTAAATGATACAACGTAATTCGAACGTGTACCAAAGAAAAACATCGCAAAGAACTGTACGCCGAATAGCGCAAGTAATTTTGCTCCTAATTGGCGCGAAGTACAATTGGCAATTTTTCATCTAAATTACTATAGCTGAATTTCCACAAAACATCGACTGACAAGAAGGAATGTTTGAGATCAAAGTTAACTGCACTTAGGGCATGTTCAGGAGCGGTTTATTTTGTATAGGAGTTTCAAAGTAGAACTGGAACTGAAACATTCACATCCCCAGCAGAGCGTTTTGTTTTATAATTTCGAACAGCTTTGTTTTAAAAATTTAAAACTGTTATACGACGCCGTTCTATTTATTGCTGATTTTAAAACACGTTTAGAACTGTGTTTTAAATACGTGCAAAGTTTTCAGCACAGGCACTTAGACCCGATAGACTGCGGAAAAATAAATTTGAATGCAGTGACGCTAAAGGCACGGCGTGACATGAATTTTAAACTGAATAGAACATACGCTAAAACTGCTGCTGGGGACAGCAAGTTCTAATTTTAAAATTTTTAGTTTTATATAATAGAACTGTCAAAATTATGAATCTAAAACTGAAACACTCCTGAACATGCCCTTACCCGGTCAAACCATTCGGAATTTGATTCGGAATCCTGAATGGAGTCAGTATGGATTCCAAATCAAATGCAACTACCGATTCTGAGTCGGAATCGGTTGTTGCATTTGATTTGGAATCCATAATGACTCCATTCAGAAATCCGAACCGGTTCCGGAATGAGTTTAACTGGGTATGTTTGGTAGTGAATGCTTTGCTTCTCACTTCATTGTTGTACAAACTTCAAATTGGAAAAAATGTATTTAGCGTGTTTTCTCAACAATCGACTAAAAGGTTCAAAACAAAACAGAAAATAATACTAACAATTCTTGCCTATCATAACTATTTGTCCATACTAGGTGCTATCATCACGGGTAATGACAAATTCAAACCTAGATTCCTATTCCTAAATATATGCATTTTTAAATCAATAAATCAATCAGTGAACAAGCATAGAAGCTAGAACAAACCTCGTGTGTTTTTTGAAAAGGGCCAAAAAGTATGCTGTCAAAATTCACTTTGAGGGGAAATTCCGAACAAACCATTAGTCGTCGACTATAAATCTTAACAATAGACGAAAGAGAAAACTTTTTTCTTCCATAAAATGTAGACATCCGTTCTCGGCGAGTTACGGTTTGTCCGGAATTTTCTCTCAAAGTGAATTTTGACAGCATTGGCCGTTTACAAAAAACACGTGAGACACTTTTCCGAAAAACCAGTGTAAACATTTGAATGAAAATACGTTGAAAGTCACCATCGCACACAAGTTCGCATGCAAGAATCACCATCGCATCAAACTTACATGCAAGCTCCGTATGCCGATTGCTGGGCGACCGCAGCGCCAGCTAGTGACAGGTTGCTACTTGTCGATAACATTTCAAAGTAACAGTTTTATTTCTAACACACATTGAAAACTTGACTTGGATGTCAGTTTTCGAAGATATAATTTAATTATATTTTCAGTCGCATCGCTTGCTTGTGAATTCTGACTAAATGCATACCCACTGCCTAATCCGTGGTACTTATGAGAGTGTCACTGAGTCGTGGGCTTCCGTTAAAGGTGTATCACATCAACACTTTCTTACGGAAAAGATGGACGTGGCCCGCAATTATGGCTCTCAAGCCAAGCTCTCGCTTTTTTAAATATTAGTTAAACTTTGAGTGGAAATAAGGTATTTTCGGGTATAAAACTCAAATTACACGTCCAACTCATAATGAAATACAATATATTTAACCAAGGGTAAATTTAAAAAAAAATGTTCCAAAAATTCATACATGTGACACAAACATCTAGATAAAATAAAGAAAAAAAACACGAAAGTCTGGAATTATCTAGTTTCGAAATTTGGAATTCTAGAGATTTTAACCAATTTTTTTCCATGTGGCATCACTGTGAAGTGGTTTGACGAAGATTTTTCTTATAAATGTAAACCGTATTCTACTTTATCGACACCCAGTGAAAAAGCCACATACTGTCAAACGGTGTTACATTCTGTCAGCAAATGCATAAACAAACCACGTGCCTTTCTTTTAGTCGTTTCAGTCCTCTACCCGCTTATATCTCAGCAAGAAGATTCCATTATGGATCTTTTTACAATAGATACCGTTGGATCCAGTGGAAGTACACATCATTCGCCGCAAAAAACACTACTGCCATCTTACCAACGTGTTTTGAATTTTTCGAATGATTCATCAGAAAAGATTGTTCGTCAGGAATGTGCTCCAAAAATTCAACCCGAAGAAAGTGACGCCGATGATGATGATTATGGAGGTTAGTTTTTACTAATAATTTTGCACTTTACTAATCGAACGAGAGCCTGGTGGATAAATCCTTTGTTAGGACAAGTAGAAAACTAGTCGAATAATTTAGTTGACATTTTGAATAATAAAACTTTAACCTGCAGGGCTTCCACCGCCAAATCAGGACATATTCGATATTCTTCAAAACACTGGAACGCACAACGGTACCAAGCGGAAACATAAAGATGAAATTGCTCTCGACTTCATGGCAGACAGTCGCTTGACGCGCTTTGCTCAGGCTGCAAAATTAAAGGAACTAGCCATCACCGATGTGGACCAGCACATGAAGACAGCTGTTATTACACCCGCAACAGAAAAGCAAGAGAACTTGGCTACACTTTCTATGAGTGATCGCCGGATCAAGGAACTGAATAGGGTAAGTGTTGTAAAATTGAAACCTCGTAATTCTTCCTACAATGATGATATATTCGACAACTGAAATTGTTCTTGCCGTTCACGGCTTATTCGTACGACTCCACCCGGTTCACCCACTCGTAGTAATCTTAATGGAACATTTGTACCTAAAGCTGTTGGATTCCATTGTAAGGCCTACGGGATATTAAAATATGTCCTATCGTTGCAGCGGACGGTTCTTGGAGGCAAAGATACAGTTATCTTCGAAAACTGCATTTTTTCCAGCAACCGTTTTCTGCAATGAAAAGACGTACAGGTGAAAGGCTAAAGGTTGTGATTTTAAAGCTCAAATCTCTACCGATGCTCTTTCTTCACATATTTTTTACAAGTGGGATTTTTGGATCCGGGTGCTGAATACGTCGGAGGCTTAGAACACGTGATGTCTCTTTAGTAATCTGATCCGCGTAACAAAATCTTATTTGTACTTTCCAGTAGACAATTCTACTAAAAATGTTTGTTTTCCAGAAAGAGCGAGCCAAAACAAAAGGTGCCAACTGGTTCAATCTGCCAACCCAAGAAATGACTGAGGAGGTTAAAAATCAACTAGAGCTCATTCGCATGCGTTCTGTGCTAGATCCCAAACACTTCTACAAACGAAGCGAGATGAAAACTTTGCCCAAATATTTCCAGGTAATTTTATGCGGTTAACGAACTTGCTTTTTATGCTTATTGATCCCTTCTTTCCAGATTGGTAAAGTAATAGAATCTCCCTTGGACTATTACAATGAGCGTGGGACTAAGAAAAGCAACGCAAAAACACTCGTCGATGAGCTTCTGGAAGATGCTAAGTTTCAGAAGTACAACAAGAAAAAGTACGCCGAAGCACTTGAAAAACGCAAAAAGAAGGCCTATCACAAGGCTGCAATTAAAATGAAAAAATTGAAGAAAAAGAAGAAATGATTGTTCGAAATACCTAAACTGCAGATTGTTTATTGTCTAAAAAGTTTATCACTGCTTTTCCTATGCTACGGTACGCGATTGCGAATTTCGAGTCGGGATATTTCACGCAAAGTGGTGTCCCAGAGTCTCCACACTGCATCACCTCCTTCTCGATAGGGACACTTCCAAGCACTTGCAGCCCAAGCTCACGTGCGTACACTTCAGTGGAATTGGATGACAATTCAATATGGTTGTCACACCTGTCACACACGACATGACTCATATTTTCCACTATTCCTATCAATGGAACCTTCAGCGTTTTGTACATCTCTGCTCCCTTTTTAGTAACCTGCAGGGCTGCTATTTGAGGAGTGCTAACTAGCAAAACGCCTGATATTGGAACATGCTGACTTAAAGATAAATGTACATCTCCCGTCCCTGGAGGTGTATCCACAACGAGAATATCCAGCGGTCCCCAGACAGCCCCTTTAAGTAACCGTTGAATGGCGGACATAACCAGTGGTCCTCGCCAAACTACTGGGCCAGACTCCACCAACAGTCCCATGGATAAACTGAAATTTAGAAACTGAATCACTCATTCCAACAATAAGTCCCGAGTTCTTTTACCACTTAACGCCATAGTTGACCGGTGGTAGCATTAAGTTGTTCTCATCTACCAGTGGGACCTCAGCGAGATTCATCATCAAAGGAACGGATGGACCAAATATGTCCCCATCCAGAATACCCACGTTTTTACCCATATTTGCCAGCGTAACGGCCAAATTGACAGCAGTTGTGGTTTTACCTACACCCCCTTTGCCGGATGAAACTACAACAATGTCGCGAACACCTTTTAATGGTAATCGCTTCGGAAGACTGCGTGCCATTAGTTCAGCCTGGTGGGGATTCGGTTTAGACGAACATTGAATCTGAAATCATTATGATTTTTCGTCCGGTTAAGGGTAGGCAATGAAATAAAAAACTTACTACGCTCACTGCTAATCCGCGAACAAATGTTGATTTTAGAGAGCTTATTTGTTTCTCCAATATAAATATCATAATACGTCGATATCTAGAGATTTGAAACATGTTTATTGTTTCCTTGACTTGATACAAAGTTTATGTAACTGACAAGTTTTCGTTCTGCTGATAAATAAATTACAAATTACAAATTGTATATCCAGTTCATTTATTTTGTGTACCACAATAATAGAACCACCGGGCACCGGTTGATATGCATACTGCAGTTCGACTCGAATTGTTATTTAATTTCGAAAAAAGAGCTGTGCTGCGTTCTCCAGTCGTTGTCGCCAGAGATGCCAGACTTGCAGATAAGTCTGCAAATTGGCAGACTTTTAATTTAAGCTGCAGATTTTTTCGATGACGCAGATATTTGCAGATTTTTTAGCTTGGCTGCAGATATTTGCAGATTTTTTAGTTTGGTTGCAGATATTTACAGATTTTTGAATATAAATGCTTTTGGTTACACTAGCTTTCCTGACATTTTTTGTTCTTCCCAGACTTTTAAAATTATTATTGCAGACATTTGAAAAAAGTACCTGGCATCTCTGGATGTGTGTATACACATAGAAAAAATAATAATTTATAATCAAATTTTCATTTCAAGCAACCATTTTACTGTTTGACTTAGGGCTGATTTTTTCACGTTTTGTGCTTAAGCCAGGTTTAAGCGTACTGGCGAAGCTTGTTTAAAAGATGGGCAAGGGTGAAGAAATCGGCCCTTAACGACAAACTAAATTCAAGTTCAATTCAAACATTGTTGTTATTTTTAATAGCAAAAAAAATGTGTGGTATACACGATTGAGGAAATTTCAACAAATATTTCCTTTGAAACAAAGAAAATGTTTCTTGTTCGTTTCTGTCATTCTCGATGACAAGCAGAATCATGGTAAGTTTAACCAAAAGGTTCAGATTGGGTTTGACACATTTTCGTTAAAATGGACAATGAAATTGAGGGAAGAAATAAGTTTTGGCTTTGAAAGAAATGGGATGTTTTTTGTTCTGTAAATCTTGAACGTTGTTCAGGAGCGGATCCCGAAAAATTTTTTGGAGGGGGTCCAAAATTTCGATTTTGAAATGTTCATTGTACAATACGTAATATGTAATACCCTCATTTAATTAAAATCAGCTTTAGTGAAAGAATCTGATTTGGAATGTTTAAGAATTTAGAATGAATTAAAAAAAGAAACTGCTTTAAAATTTCTCATGAAGTTAAAAATATTCGGGGGGGGGGGGGGGGGGGGGAGTCCGTATTTTCCGGTTTTAAAACTTTAGTAAGTAGATAGTATAATATAATATGATAAATATACGAAATCCAATTTAACATTTTTATTTACAGGCGACATGCACGATCGACGCCAGTTGATTGCGGTCTAAAAGTTCAATTCCTTTCGGGATCGGGGGCACCGTGAAGTGATCCGGGTAGTTTGAGGCCTGCATTGTCGACAGGAGATAAAAAGCAGCTGATGTCACGATTTCTGAAGTACGTTACTTGCACTATCGGTCGTTTGTACACTTCCAGAAACTAATGGGACATTAAATCACAACGATGCGGAAGTATTAACGAAGATGGTTGGTAAAATGCGCAGAGCGACACTAGATGGTAAGTTTTGTGATTGCCTGACATATACCCAAAATCAGCAACATATGTGCGTGTGTTCTGAATGTCTCGTTTGGGAATATAATTTACAATGAAATTGATTGTAGAAACAACAAATTTGATTGTATATTCATTGTACATTTTTCAACATATCTAATCTTTTTGCATCGTTTTTCGTTATAATGTAACAATGAAAATCACTGTAATTCCGTTATACATTTTTATTCAGGTATTTCCAAACATAATGACGATGCAACAAGTCCATTATTGTTTGAAGAATCAGGCAATAACAATAATATAGAAATATAAGAAAAGGAACCAATCAACGACCAATGATTTGAAGTCGACATCAATAAAGCACTACATAATAGTAAAATCCTCCTAAAATAACTCACAAGACTAAATAATGCCAAAAAGTAAAAGTCCGGAATGCCAATTCAAGTACATAATGCAGCTAAGCCGTAAAGAAGCAAAGGGCGTGAAAATCACACGTTTAATATGGATTATGCGCCGTTTACTGTAAATTATAACATAATTTTGAAGATTTTTTTTAATGTAGACTTACAAAAGCTTAAAGAATGACGAACAAGGATGCTATTTATACAATAAAACGAAAAACATGAATTTGGCTTTAAGGCCCTAATCATATGTTAGTTGAGATATGTTTTTTGTTTTTTGAAATAAATCTTATGTAAACTTGGCAAACATACATAAGAAAACTGCGGTTTTTTACATCTGGCATATCAAGACAACACCCAAAATGAAAAAAAAAAACTATATGCATTGGATGATGTTTATGTCAAATGAAAGTAACCCTGCGGGAAAACCGGGAAAACATGTATTAATTTTTTTCTGACAGGGCATCATTTGTCGTGAAATTCGATATGTCAAATGCTTCTGATAGTGTCAAATCCAGACTGTCAACATATTTCTTTATTTAAAATTTTAATATTATTTTCACGTTTCCTGAGTTGGAAAAAAAAACTTTATCGATGTATGTAATAAAAAAGATTTTTTTCTCATTTAATGACCCAATTTTGAATTTCTTAAAACTAGGAGGTTACACATTTCAATATTATTTTGTTTTATATAATGAAACTAAAAAAAACTTTGCAGCTAACTTATACGTATACAAGAGGGGATAATATAATATTCGTAAGATTAGGGGGACGGGTCATTTTGTGTGTTCTTTGTATAGTAATGAACTTTATGATTTTTTGAAGGGAGATTGTTGGAGCAATTAATTATTAACTAAGCGGAACATTTTACAAGTTTATTAACTAGAAATAACCAGAGGGAGTGGTTCAATTTTATTAAAATTAGGGGAGATTAATTATGGCTTTTTTTAAGTATTGGTACTGATGGGCATTTCTTAGCGAGATTATATATTGATCAACTAAAACTAGAAGACAGGGGGGCACATAAGTTTTGCGAAGATATTCAAGGGGGAGGTGGGGGGGGGGGGAGTCCTGCATCTGTGTATCAGAGACAGGGGACAAGGCTGAAGGCGGGGGGGGGGGGGGTGGAGAGATATAAACTTTCGGTTTCCGGCATCGGGAATCAACGGCCAGGGATTACAGATTCGGACGGATGAATCATGTATTGGGACGCCGGCGGTCTTCCTCGAGCCGGCAGGGGTTCCTTCAGACGATTTCGTAGTACGGCTCAGATACGGATCGGAAAAAACACATCGCGTTGCCACAAGCACAGATACCGCCATCCACGAGCCCAATACGCCGGGGATGAGCGTCCAGCGTGTAGTGATTGGACATGAACCGAGACATCACGCGAATGAAATCCCGACCCACATCCATCCCCCTGAAACAAGGTTTCGTCGATACCTTAGGAATTATCGAATGTTGCCACCTTCCCAGTTCACCTCTGCTCCATGCAGTTTGCCAACTTTCGAGGGTTCTCTGATGAGTGATACTGAAAAATTCGCTGAAGCTTATACGAAGGTCTTTCATATATGTCACCTTGTAAAGCGCCCGCCTTAGCTAAAGAGTCCGCTTCTTCATTACCTGGAATGGAGCAATGTATGCAAATTGTTGTATTTGGTTTAATGGTATGGATTATTATCAGTGTAGAGCGAGATTTCTTCGAAAAAAAAATCCCAGCTCTATTTTCGAAAATACAATTTTGACGTATGTCACTGATTGTCATTCAGTTGTTGACAATCACGAACATCACACAAATCGTTTGATTGTGTTGGATCGGTTCCTGCGGGGAATAGGTACGCATGGGTCGTGTCGTGTGTGGATGCTTTGCGGGGAGCTTTCCGCACGACTTTTCTCTTTTACGACAAGATGGGGCATGGAGCAGCGTTTGCCACTGATTGTTCGCTCATTGCATGGGTTGGGTTGGCGTTGGGGAGTCGACGTCGCCGCGGTTTGTGCTGTTGTGTCAGTTTTGTGTTGCCTCTCGATTCGATCGTGTGTCGTTTGCTCGTGGTGTAGTTTTCCTCCTGAATATAATTACTGCAATCATCATTCTGCTGAGACTGTTGTCTGTGAATCTGATTTTTTTCGCTGCCCACCATCATTCCAGAGTGTAGAAGACATCTGCGGGGCCGTGTGTGTTTAGCGAATTTTTTAACTACGAGATTTCCGGAGTGTAAAGTTTGAGCATTGTTCTAGTGCACGGTATTCGGTCAAGTCTTGCGTACAAATTCCGGTTCGGTTGAGTGGGGGAAATCGAACAAGAAAAGCTTTCGCGAATCCCGGTCCAGTTTTTGCGTGTTTCTTGAGTGCTGTCGCGTGCAGATTTTTGGAAAGTTGCGGTATTTCTTGGCGGAAATTTCCATTTGGAAGTAATATAAAATAACGAAAAATTACATCCAGTGTGTCGCTGCTGCTTGTCTCCTCCTATCGGTAAGCAATGGTCCGACAATGGTTTATATGACGAAACACATCCATTATGGATTACTGAAATCGTTGAAAAGTGGCGTGAAAGTATAGTGAATTCTCATTATCGCTCTGAAAACGCAGTCGAACGGCGGCCAGTAAACCACATTCCGTACGTATACGTGCTGTGCTTATCGAGGGTGCACGGAGGATGCAGTAGTAGTTCATATTTTTCTTAAATTAATTTTACCGTTTGCCCCGTATCCCGAGAACTATCAGCATTGACATCGCCGCCGTCATCATTGTCGTCATCATCATCATCTTTATCGTCGAACAAATACAAAGGAATAGCAGAATTCAAATAGCAGTAATCGTATGTATGCGATAACATGTTTATTTCCTATCTGTCGTACCTATGACATTTTGCTGGAATATGTTTACTTTGTTGGGACTGGTGACAGTAACGTATAGATCTGCCAGGGTGGCCGATTGTGTACGCTGGTTGTACAAAAAAGGCATCGGATTATCAGTTTTATTTTAGTAGGAATATAAAGAGCTAGTGCGGTCTCGTGTTGTTTATGACATTAAAAAGGATAAAACAAATATTTAGATACCAGAAAGATTCGCCTCAATATTACTCGTTAAAATTGTCATTCTTTCAAAATAATGCATATTATTTAGTCCAAAGTCCCTCTAAATGATTCTAATGCTATTTTCTGTTTTAGAATCGAGTTGCCCTAGGCTCGCTCTAATGTTTACAATATCCATGCAAAAGTGACAGTTCCGAGCGAACCTAGAGCAACTCTGATCTAAAAACGAAGATAAATATGGTCCAATCGGACCTCTAAGAGCAGTCGGATGGGTAATTCATGCTTTGCAAAACTAGAATCTGTGTACAATATATATAACACCTTTGCGCAAAACTACTTCAAATATTGTTACACTGTAAAGTTGGTTATACATTCTAAACGTAAAGTTTGGGTTGGGCTTTTTCGGCATCTAACGCCAGAAAATAAATCGAAAGGGTGTTCAACGCTTCATAAAATCTTTATAATTATATTAGAATGAGAAAGTTTGCTAAAAACTAAGTGTGAAATTCAGGCAGATCTTTTATCGTATTCATCTAAAAAAATTCTCTTCATGAAATTCGGCAAGTACGAACCTGTAAGTTATTCGTTCAGTTTTTACACCGACAATTTTTTAAACGATTTACGCAGTTTCGAACCACTGACTGATAACCCAGTCCTTTCGGATCAAAACGGCATTTTTCGCTACAACTAGAGGTGCTACCTTAATTGACAAAGTGGTCCAAACCTAAATCGAACATGGTTTGGATATTAATAATAATTAACAGACATACCCGATTGAGTCTTCTACTACAATTGTATTGATACTAAATTTCAAAACTATAAAAAATATTTAATAATTGGAATATGCATGTTACAGAGAGGAAAAAAGGCTTAAATCAACCAGAAGTCACATTTAAAAGTTTTTCCATGCATTTCAATCGGATATGTTCCCTTGCAATAATACGATGTGTTCGAATATGCATCTCCTATCCTACCACGCTAACACAACCACGTTGTTGAGTAGGAAGAAATTCCCATTCCTGTCCGCCAGAGCAAAAATGCATTTTTTTACCATAACGCCATGGCTAGACGAAGTGATTTTTTCCCTTTTTTTCATTCATCACCCCTTCCTGCATCACTACTGCCACGGTCGGTTTCTCCTGCGATGAAATATTTTGCCCGTGGAGTCATTTCTGACCAAAAATATGCTTGCCGTGCCAAGAACGCGTTCGCCATCAGTAATCTAAAAATGGAGACGATGTGACGGCAATCCCGCGTCTATTTCATAGTTTGTTTTAAATGCTTTGAATAGATGCAGTGGGGAACAAATCCCGTTGGCGTATATTTTCATATCGCGGAATTCGGGCTACCATTTAGTTATTTCATGTTATTTCTCAAAATATTTTTTTCTTAATTTTTGGAATGATGTGCCATTTCCCTTAAAATTTAGGGCAAACGAAAATGTGGAAAAACATGGATATCTACTTGTCAAGGAATACGTCTTTGGTAAGCATTTGCACTAGAAAGTTAAAAACATCTTTTTCTTTGGTGTTTTTTAATTAGAAGAAAAATGTTTTTCTGGTCATTTCGACACAGGGCCTAAGTCGCAATGTACCTAAATGTAGAAAAATCTGTTTCAATATTCGACGATGGTTCTCTAAATGTAGCTTATATTGTAGGTATAAAATATTTTATGAAAATGTTTTTCCTAAAGCATATATGGTTAAGCCTATTTTATTGCTTGTAGAGCCTAGATTTCCACTGCGATTTGTGGTATGACTCAATTTGATGTTATGCCCTGCTTTTCCTCCATAATTGTAATATGAAAGGCCATGTCTGATTTTGCGTGTTATCCCAGTTAGAATCAACTAGTTTAATGAATTTGATTGCTTTACTAGGACTTGATTGCTAAATCTTAGAGCGCTGTAGGGCCTCTTTACCAAGCATTATACTGCCTATAATCGCAAGTTAGTCCCATGTAGATAGGGAATCCCATAGAACATGGGATTATGGGCAGTATATAACTGTGACTAACAAGTGCACTGCAATAACAAAGTAAATGCTCTGCTGTCTCATTCTCAAATTGCTTTTTGATTTTTTCTTATTTTATGTAGATGATATCTACCAAGGTAGTAACCGATAAACAAACCAGTTATTATTCTAAAGTTCCTCTTACTTAGGTAGAGTAAAATTCGAACGGCATTGGCAATCTGCTTTATACATTTTCTTGCATGTTTTACAGTATCTGTGGCATTGTAGTTTGATTCTACTATAGACATTTCCTATTTTCTATGTTCTATATTTAAAGTACAATTTGGGACTCCACAGGAAGGTTCCGGACAATGTTGCAAATATTCTTCGCCAAACTAGTTCACTCGTTCATCTTCAATACGATACTCGTCGGGTTTGTTCACTTATAACTCGAATAACACTGAGCCGTTCGCTACACGGGAGCAACGAACCACGCAAATCAATGATAAAAAAATCAAGAAAATTTAGATTGGGAAGTAATACATTAAGAGCCTCTCTTTGTTTACTTTCTCTTTCGAATATTACGATATTACTACAACAATTTGCACTAATTTTCGAATACATACCAAAAGCCAGTGGTTTTGACTAGAATATTATGTAATGAGTTGAGTAATAAATGTTGAAACGATCGAGTAATGAATACAAGAGAAAGACCACAAAGAGAATTTCTTTATTACTTATGTCCTAATCTAAATTTTCTTCAGAAATATCCTAATCTGATGCCAGCTCTTCGTTGCTTGTCCATATCGTTGTCTGTTCGAATTTGTCAGCGATTCTAGGGGGCCGTGAAAATGTTTCTGGAATTCCGGTCTTTTCGGTTAAATATTGAAATTTAACCCTCAAAAAGGCAACGGGTCCTAGAGGCCTGCCTAGTTACAGTTCTCTAGATTGAATGAACTAGTGATTTGAAATACACATGATCGGGCGTTTTTGAGGGTTTTGCAACAAATATAAAATATTATATTAATAGTAAACAAAATCGATCTTCACAAATAGTGTTATATCGTCGCCTTCAGCTGCGTACAGCAATGAACTAGCCACAGAAAATAAGTGCCTGTGAAGCGGGAATATTTATTTTGGATTGACTTTAAAAAATTCTCTGTAATCTATAGTACCTACATGAGGTTGAACTGTTATTAAAAGTGAAGACGGATCTTAATCTCAAGGAAGTGATATACATACAGTTACACTACGTAAAAACCGTGATAGATAACGCTTAAAAGTTTAGTCCAGGTAGAAAACTTAATTGCAAAGAATAAAATGCAACGCGGCGTCGAATATGACAACGTTAAAACTGGGATCCTAAATATATGGATGACAATTGATTTGTAGTGCCTACTATAACCAATATTAGTCACAGTTTTCAATAAAACACGATCAATTAACCACCAAGAACTAACTCTCTGTATCAACAACGATAAAACAACTGATGATCTAGTATCTCCAAACCAACAACCAGCTCAATAATTGGCGGATTTGTTACAGTGACCCGTTGGATCAAGATATGGGCGCAAACGATAACACTGGAGAAGGCAAATAGGCTGACTCGCAAGCTATGGTCGACAACACAGCCAGAGCCGTAGTGCGGTTCTGTGGCGCCCTTCGCGGGGTCTCAGTTGTTGTTATTATAGCTCTCTTGTTCAATTTGAATTTCTAATAAAAAATTTAGTGTGCACTTGGGAATGGCGCACTTATCCTGATTAATTTTGTGGACTTCTCTTCGCTTAGTTAATGAAGCAAATCATGATTTCAGTAAGATACTCGAACAGAAAAGTAATGTGTATTACAACGTTCCTGAGAAAAGATGTCTGGTTTAAGGAATAATTTTACATAGACATGTGAATGCAACAAAAGTTGTATAACATTCCACTGACACAAACTGGATGGGCAGGACCTCGAGCATGAGCATGATGACCGTACAATTCGTAGTTGCTACTCCCTAATTGACCAGAACCAATGAATCAATGAATAGAGCCTGTGAGTTGCTATCCATCCTCAATGTGCACGTTTCGAGAATTCTATACTTTGAAATGCCAATAGCGGCACCGACCCCGTCCTTACAGTCGTCGAGGAAGGGAAGTAATGTTAGTGTAACAAACGTTGATATGGATGCCGTTTATACCTCTGCATCTCCACGTTTGCCATGAGAAGGAGGTTTTGTTAGTAGAATGGGGTAAAGAGTCTATACAACTCTCAGTAGTGCTAACATGTGTTTATTGCTCTGGGCAACCGGCTGTCGAGAATTTTTGATAGATTTATCGTTTATTGAATTAATTTTGAAATGTTCGGTTTGCAAAAAAGCAACATCAGCTTTGCACAGCCGACAGTCGGGAGTGTTGCATATTATTTCTTGTTTCATTCCGGCGAAACATGTCATTCCAAAAACAACAATACAATGTAATGAAAAGCGATTACTTTTAGTGTCTGGAGACATTTGTCGATATATCTGTGTAGTTGAAGGTTTCGTAATACACGCATTATTTATGGTGTATAAATTCTGGTATTACTATTAATGCCAATTATGTATTAGGTTCATTCACTGCGGATGATAGATTGTTATGTAATAAATATTCGCGGGTGTTGTTATGCAATCTAAGGCACATTTTAAACGGTATCAAATAAGCCCTAACGAAATACCTGGAATGACTAACTTTGTATGTCGGATATACAACCGATGAGATGTGTGCGGTTTTCTTACGCTAATTACTAGATCAAGACTAAAAAACAAGAACGAAAAGAAACTAACTTGTCATCTTTTGCGTCAATAATAAAGCTACAATATTTTTTCATGATGAAATATGGTTAACGTGACAGTAATATAGATAGTGCATGTACGCTATCCAAAAAACATTCGAACTCTTCCGGACTTGTCCGATCCACAAATTCCAAGCGATTTGAAAATATTAAATTTTTTACTAAGTTGAGGTACACTGAAATGCTGTATGGCCGAATACTATGTATTTCAAAATGTATCTATGAAAATATGCACAGGCGTCCCTTTTCTTCCCCCTTTTCCACTAATCAACTGTTTTTGCAACTGGAAAAACAAATGTATTCACAAAGATCACCTCGAAATTACTAGTATTCGAAAGGATATAAAAAATTGACCTCCGCACTGGTAGGTGAATAGATGCCAAATTGTTCCAAAAACTAGTTATTGTCTATTTTTTGTTCATATTAAGGCATAATAATAGCAATAGCAGCAACAAATAATTTTGGCCAGGGTTTGACCCCCTTCAGGTCTATCATACAACAATCCGAATTGTTTGTTTCTTCACCAACCATTTTATTTATTTCTGGCAAATGGAAATTTGCAAAAACTCCGAAACCCCAATATTCAAAAGGTTCAACCAAAGCTCGTTCGCATTTGACTGTCGATCATTTTATTTAAATTCCAGCCGCAAACTCTAAACTGTATATTCGTGAAATTAGTTGAAGTGTTTGGTGACAACGGACGGAGCATCTATACGAGAGATTGGATATCCAGACCAGTGCAGTGGACACAATTTTTAGGAGCTGTTGAACTGGTTAGTGGATTGTTTGATACAGTGCATATTATTAGATTTTTATAATTATCTTGAATTAACATCTAGTCATACATCGAGTAAAGATAGGTCACCACATTTTTGCTTTATTATCCTCTAACTCATCTTTTCAGTTCTTATACATCACGTAATTTCTGTCTCTCCATTAGTTTTCTTTAAGTTTTCATTTTGCGCCGGGCTCCTTTCCCGTGTATAAATGAATTCTCGTGAAAAAAGACCCAGAGCAAGAAATCCATTTCGAAGGTTCGTCATCGAAGTCTTCGATTCCGGTTCAAAATCAGATTCATTGAGCTCGATCGGACCATATCTGATTTTTTTTCCGGAGCAAAGATTTCGAAAGAACTGAGCCAGAAATATTAGTCGTTACAGATACCTCGAAAGTCCGCCCAGATATGCTCAGACTTATGATCTCCTGTCTTATGTTAGCAAATGACATTACTAGCGACACGACCTTTATGAAAAACTACCGCGTCTACATGTCCGTTCACATAGTTGAGATCGACGGTGTGGTTACCGATTCGATTTGGTCATGCGTAGGATACATGGGGTTGGCTGTTTCAAGGACACTTTTCTCCCGTGAGAAAAATTTGAAGGGCAATCGCTCAGGATGGGGCAAAATTGTATGTCGTTTCAGGATCGTATCGGGTGACTTTTTGCGCGTGTTTTTCGACAAGGTTTCGTTTGCATGCTCGTTCTGCGTCTCATGTTTTATACTGAATACAAGCAAATGGCCCAGAGAATCATGAGGATGAAATCCCTTAAAGAAGCTCTAAGAAATCTTTTGCAGGAATACTAATGCTGAACTGCTCCTATAAACTATACGCAAATGAGATTCCTTGTAATGGTTAACATTTTTCTCTTGGGAGGACACGCAATATTACAGCTCGAGAAATCGCTGACACAAAGTCGAAGCAAACAGCTCCTTGTCTTGGAAATTTGAGATGAAACTAAGATCTTCATACGTTTCCAGAAACAACACATTTTTGCACTATTTTTTTTTGTTTCAATTGTAGATATTTTATCTTTAGGGTCATTCATACTGTGCCGTCATGCGCCGGGTAGGGATTCGAACCCATGTGAAGTGCGTACAAGACATTCTACTTATCAACTACGCTGCGCTAACCCTTTCTTTTTCAGTTCGATTTTGGAACAGTAGTTTATTTTGATTTATTCTTGCTCATTTAATTAAGCAGAAGAAAAAAATGGCTTCCCGTATTTGAAAAGGCCACTGGAACTGAAAACTGTTGTAGTCATATGGAATACAAGACTTTTTAGAAAAAAAAAGAGCATAGAGGATTCATACAACTCAATATACATAAGTAGTCCTTCGAATTACAGTAAACAAAAATCACCAAGAAGGATTAGTAATCAATCGTATTGGGCAACCAATCAAACATTATAAATGCTTTCGATGCGTTCTATCGAAAGAATTAAGTTAGTACTATTCGAGAATTGACAATAACTTTTTTGTTTCAAGAGCTACACATTCATCGTCTTCATCAAAAATGTATATCTTATCTCTGTGAACAACTTAGTTGAAAACCGTATCAATATAAGAAATATAAAAAGCTATATCACAAAAACTTCTTTAAGGGGTCCATCGCAAGTAACCTTACATATCTCGCTACCTTTGCTATGTAGACTGTAGTTAGTATCTTCAGCAAAGTTCTTCACAATAATATTTTGTAGAACTTGAAAATCTCGAGCTACTAGCTAAATTATTTTGCAAACATGAATACACCCCGGTGATTAAGTGTATATTTTAGCACTAATAAAGTTATACACGCGATCTCAAACGTTCATGTTCGCGCGATCGTGCATCGGTCACGTCCGGACATCTCTTCCTCCAGTATTAGCAGCAGTTGAACCAATAAAAAATCACGCTCATATTCATTAGACAACGCGTTCCATCTTGGGATGAGCGGGAACTCTCGTGATATGGGCAAACTAACTTTTTTCTAGCATCCGTATCATACACTAAAAATTAAGGTCAGATCCACGATTCGCGCGCGATCATTCGAGAATACACGAATATATGCGATTGGCCACACAATTAGAAAGTTGAATTTATAGACACTAGTCAAGCGACAAACACGTTAACATACAACCGCTCGATTCCTTCGCGACCATGTACACACATCTACGCCCGCGCTCTCGCAAACATGAAAACACCCCGGTGAGTAAGTGTACGGTTTAGCACTTATAAATTAACAAACTCGGTCTCAAGAGTGAACCTACAAACACCCGTGTTCGTGCGATCATGAATCAGTTATGTTCGGAAGTTCCTGCTCAGCTTAGCAGCCTAGCTCCATGTTTTCATTTGAACCAATGAAAATTACGCTCATCCACTAGACAACACGACAGTGCCTCGTTGGTGACATGACCGGGAACTCTGGTGATATGGAAGAACTAACTCTCTTCTATACACCGAAAATTAAGTATCAGATTCACGGTCCGCGCGCAATCATTCAAAGACATCTGAGTATGCGAATAGGCACACGGTTATAAAATCGAATTTATACATGCGACATACAAACGCCCACGCGGCAGAACACGTTAACGCACAAACGCTTGAACCTCACGCGATGATACACACAATTCGAAAGGCTTCCGGTCTTTCGTTAAACACGAAAAGAGAAGAAACTGGGCTTCCATCTAAGATGGTTTACAATGACGAAATAGCGACTACGACTGCGGCAAAATGCTCACTATTTGCCCGTTACTTCTCGAGTGTTCTCACGACTGATGTGCCATCTGCTATCGAGATCGAAAATGCACTCCGTGATGTTCCCGTTGATGCTGTTGTCATGGATGTATTCACGATTTCAGAACAATCTGTTCTATCTGCAATTCGGAAAACTAAATCGTCGTTTGCTCCAGAACTAAGAGCTATGCCCTCCGCTGTTCTGAAGAAATGTTCCGATATTTAAGCGATCCCACGTCACCCCTTTTTCTATATGTCACTTCAGCAGCAAAAATTTCCTGATGAATGAAAGTGTTCGGTGATGTTTTCGGTGTACAAAAAAGATGGCAAATGCACCCTTTCAGCACGGTGTCTTCCCTAGTAGATCGGTTGAGAAAAACCTGGGGTGGCATTCCGCATCTCGATTCGAGTGACTCGATTCGAAACGTTTTGAAGTCGTTTCGACTAAATTGCGGCATTACGTATCGCATTCGACCAAGCGTTCGAGCTTGTTAGATGGCGGTACTAGATTTCGACTGCCTGTTCGAGCGCAAACTGTCAAATAAGAGTATACTCTGAGAAAATTTATTTTTAATTCTGCTACGCATAAGTTTCATAAAACCAACTTTGGTAAAATTTAAGAATTGTTTTAATTTATTTAGTTTTTAGTTGATTGTTATCGAAATATATTTATATATATATATATATATATATATATATATATATATATATATATATATATATATATATATATATATATATATATATATATATATATATATATATATATATATATATATATATATATATATATATATATATATATATATATATATATATATATATATATATATATATATATATATATATATATATATATATATATATATATGGATAAGTTTCGCAAATATAACATTTTTTCTAGTACACAATAGGGGTGAGAACTTTGAAATAAAATCGATGTTGTCAAACATCGATCCAAAAAGATCCGATGTAATATAGAAATAAGTTTTTTTCCTTTTATGTACGAAAAATAAATTTACTATATAAAAATAAATATACTATATAAAACAATTGATAAAAAACGAATCATTTCGTTTCATTCATGAAAAATAGTTTAGACATCGATGATAACTTTTAGGCACCGTACGGGCCAATCAACGTCAGATTTACAAATAAAATTTTTGTTCATTCCAAATTTTTTTCTTGCATTCTTTAGCTAAAAATATTTGACAGGTATTTTTGTTATGGCTGAATATAATATTTACTTCAAGGTATTAGCTTTCAACTTTTGAAGTTCGAAAAATTGAACATTTTTCAATCGCTGGTAGCTCGGAAAGTATTTGATGTATGGAAAAAATATTAAATTTAAAAAGTTGAGTTGAGAATATTTTTTTATAGATGGATCAATTTTTTTGCTTATTTTTTAAATAATAAAAATCACGTTAAAAATATTGTGTAAAAATTTTGTAGCGGACCTCAAAATGTTTTGCGAGATAAAACCATTATAATATTAAAAAGGGCAATTTCACATTAAATGCTATGTTATGGGCCAGCTTTAATTGAAATATCTCGTAAAGTAATAAGGTTCTCAATATAATTATAAATGTGTTAATAGAATAAAAAACTTATTAGTCCAAGCTTGTTTTATCAATATGTTTCTAACATTTGCAGAATAACAAAAAACTACACTCAAGTTTTTTTTACGCGGTTTTTTTGCGCGGTATTTTTTTACGCGGATTTTGAAATTTACGCGGTTTTCATTTACGCAGATTTTGAAATTTACGCGGTTTTCATTTAGGCGGATTTTGAAATTTACGCGGTTTTCATTTACGCGGTTTTTGAAATTTACGCGGTTTTCATTTACGCGGATTTTGAAATTTACGCGGTTTTCATTTACGCGGATTTTGAAATTTACGCGGTTTTCATTTACGCGGCCTGTATCCCCCGCGTAAAAAAACCTGAGTGTATATCAGATTTTTATTGGTGAGCTCATTCGAAAATTATTATTAATAAATTTTTCCGTACAACTAAGAGTTTCCGAGTTATCAGTGGTTGAAAAATGGTCCAATTCATAAAATTCAAAAACTCATAATCGATCGTATTCAGCCACAACAAAAAATAGATTAAAAAATTAAAAAAATATTTTGTGCTAAGAATGCGAGAAATTTTTTTGATAGGAATTAAAATTTTAGTTGTAAATTTGACGTGACCCGTACATTAAATATGTAAAACTACTCAACTTTTCGTTCATCAAGAAGCCATTTTTTCAGTTCTGAAATTAGACGAAACGAACTATTTAAGATGCACGAAAATGCTTCGTTGCAGAAAACGAGTAATGATTTTTTTTCATCGCATGATAATTTTAATTCCACCTAAGAATTTTTTTCGGTGTAAACAAAATTGCAGTTTGTTTTGTTTTTTTTTCGATGACCGTCAAATTCACAGAATAAAAATAGTGATAGTGGTAAATAAATTGACCCAAACATGTTCATAATTTGTTCACGTCACTAACCCTCACCACCTTTTTCAATGCTTGGGCATCATTTTAGTTCGATATAACTGTATTCTTGAACTTCTTACCACAAAATTTTAGTATATCTGTTTGACTGTTTAAGTTGAAGTACCGAAACATCGTAATGCCTAGCTGGTAGTGTCTCTTATTCGGACCTCAGTCGCATGATGGAATGTATTATCTGCAGAAATCGCTTTTATCAAATCTTTTGGAAAATAATCATAGCAAACTGCCCTTTTCAATAAAAATGGCTAATTTTGCTTTAAAATTTTGGTTTTCAGGTTTTTTTTTCAGGAAACTCAAACAAAAAGGAACCATTTTTTTTCAGCTATTGATGACGCAAAAATTTAAAAACTAGTTCGTTAAAATAGCCATTTTTAGTTGAAATAGTCATTCGTTTTCGTGTTTGCGGGGTTTTTCGTGTACTTTTTAGTTAATTATTTTGTTATAGCACACAACTAGAGATAGGGAGAATACAATCAAAATGAAGTGTTTCCAGAAATTGTAGATGGTATAATTTTTAATCGGTTGATGCATTCAAATCGGTTAGTAATTCAATTTGATTCAAAGTTCTTTGCTATATAAGATAATATTCTGTATTTTCAAGCATTAACGATATAACGATATAACACCTAAATGTTGGTGTATAACACGTACATTATGGCATTGAATTCAAGACTATATTGTGATATTGAAAACAATTGAGGTATAGTCGGTAACAAATACATCAATTAGAATATAACATTGTTTAAATTGCCACTTTGAAATCAAGAATGATTGTGATTCTATACATCTATCAAATAGCGATTAGACAAGTCCCTCGATTTGTTTTAACACTTTTTTTTTAATATAACTTGGTGTAGGATAATTTCTTAGCAAGATTTAGTATTATTTTTTCCAAAAAAAAGTATGTTCCTGATGGTGAAAATAGATATAACATAAAGTAGCTCAAAGTACGTGGGAGCTTTTCACACCTTTTGGTAACTTTATATCCTCTAAGTATTACGATTGTTAACCAATTTAAAGAATGACATAAAATAAAAACACAAATCATAATCTCGAACGACAGTCGACAGCAATAAATCTATCGAGCAAATACGTTCGACTCAAGTCGCTTTCGAGTTCGATTGTTTTGGTTCCATAATGCTCGATAATCTAGTATTTCTTCGAGGGAACTCGAACGAAAATTTACTTTCAAAATACATAATGCGAAACAAGGTCGAGTCGATAGAATTTTGATCGAATCGAGATGCGTAATGCCACCCCTGGTCTCTTTCAAATGTCCAAACAACTGAAAGTAGACACAATCTACACAGATCTTAAAGCTGCGTTTGACACTGTTAATCATGAGTTAACTGTTAACGAAGCTTGATAAACTTGTATGCACTGCCCGTTTCTGACGTTAGCTTCGATCATACCTTGTTCACCTTACCGTGAAGGCGTTGTTCAAATTGGTGACAATGTATCTGAATCCTTTTCCAAGCATTCTAGAGTTCGTCAAGGTAGTACGCTTGGTCCGCTGCTGTTTTCAGTGTTCGTGAATGATGTGGTTTTCATCTCAATGCGTGGAGGAAAACTGTTCTTGTCCGATGGCTTGAAAATATTTCGAAAGCACTATGCTATATTTGGCCTGCTACGCCAAGACATGTTTCGGCTTCATTGTGTCTCATCGGCATAAACAGAAGTTCTGCTCGGACGGGACATCACGTTTGACCAGTCTTTCGATTGAAACACAAAATGTGTTTCCGTTTTGAGAATTTAGCGTCAAGCCAGCGCTAATCTATTCCGACAATAAGTTAGTGTCAGTTTCTGATGAGACGAAGTCGAAACGCACCCATGACTTTGTTTAGTTGGGATTTGTCCCCTTTATGTACAAAGAGTGGTTTCACCAAAACATTTTCGCCCCAGGAAAAAATTTGGTGTTTACTCAATTTTTTCTCCTTAGGGGGAAATATAGCATATCATTTATAAATCAATTTTCGCAAAACAAAGGCCTTTTTAAATATACTTAGGTCGATGCACCGTCTTGAAATATGAACAATTCAAGATATACTTGAGAAGTTTACAGTTTCAATTCTGAAGGAATTGTCTATATACTGGTTATCACAAGGCCGAGATGAAAATTGTTCAAGTTAGACCTTCTAACTTTTTGGTACCCTTGGTATCGCGACGATTCACATCACCATTTATTATGCCAAACAACGTGATCGTCATCGGTCAAATATTACCCTTACGTCGACGCCAATCAAAAATACATCTGCTGAAATCTTGCTCATCAAACCAACTGTACGGAATTGAACTCAGGAAGCACACTCACTCAGATTTGCGAACAAGTTATCATCACCTTTCATTCAATAAATCCAAGGCAAATGAAAATAAAGTATAAAGATAAGCATAGAGCAGATAAGCGTTTACCTTCACTCGAATCAAGCATCGAAGCGAGAGCTGAACAATGTTGCAGAGAGTTGCATAGTGCATATAGTATCAAGATAGAGACATCAGCTGCAAAACAAACTCGTCACATTCCACTCGAGTCTAGTGACGCGATTCCGTTGTTGATGTTGTTTGTATTAGTTATTATTAGCCAACGGTGAATGTCAGACCTTCACTCTTCGTGTCCAACACTCCAAGCGAATTTTCTCCCCTTCTCACGCAATTTTTATCGCCGCTGGCCCACCAGTGGTCCCCTGCTGACAAAATTTTCTTTTTGCTCACTAGAGAGAAGAAGAAAAAAATCGAATCGGCCGGGCAATAGGGTTTAACCATGCCAACCACGGAATAGCACCGCGTGGGGGAGGAGAGAAAATCGCTTCGCTGGTAATAAATAATTACTCTCCAAGCCATTAATGGCTTCATCGAACAATAGCAGCAACAAAAAATCAATTTGCCACCTGATCGTCATCACCGCGTTTTGCTACACATACAAACTGACAAGACTGAGCCGAACCGAATATGGCTGAGTCAGAGCGTGAACCAATTTTCTTGGAACGTTTTCCACTTATCATTGCACCGATTTTGTTGTATCTTTCTCTGTTGCAAGTTTTTTTTCTCGCTCACAATCATCGGTTCGGTTGGGCTGTTGTCCATCACTCGCTGTACTCCGTAGGAAGCACAATCACTTTCCCGTTGCATTTGCGATGTATATCTAGTGTCTTCTGCATGTACGTGGGTACGTTGGGGCGTTACGGACATATTGATTGTACATGTATTCCACATGTTTCAATCTAGTGGCCCTGCGATTTGCCTTTCGAATTTAAATACATGTTTTAGTGAAGGTTCCACTGGGCATTGGAATTTGTTCGAAACAAATTTTCCCAGTTAAAAGCTACATTTCTCGATAAGTTCAATCTCAGGCAAGTTTTGCCCCGGTTCTCCGCCCAACTGTTTAGGTTCAACAAGGCATGTTTCAATTATTTTCATTGCCATTCATCTGTACTCTGCATCGATGTGTTTATTAGTTGTTGCTTACCGGTTCTGCCTAACCACAGTTCACACAGGTAAACATTGATGCTTCCGCGAATAGTGCAGTTGAAACTTTTGATTTTAGAAGCAAAAACAGTTCTTTTTTTCCTGTATCACCTTAAACTGAATTAGAAATCCGGCAGTTCCAATGCGAGCACCCTGGGGGGAAAGCGCGGAACGTACCAGCGAGTGTGAGCATCGGCAAGAAGCATGCTTTATTCGTCGTTCGTGTGATGTTTTGTTCAAACCTTCACTTACTTTTGCTACCCCGAACGGATCTGAAAACAATGATTACCGCGAAACACCAACATTTAGCGCAGTTTGGATCAAGAAAGCACACAAACGACGCAATATATGCAATGGGTGAGAAAGCTAGCGGTATTCCTTCATCCATGAACTCACCCAGCCAATAACCAACCCCACTTATAGTTTCACTGCGAAATCACTTTTGCTGGTAAGTGAGTGAGCTACTC
This sequence comes from Topomyia yanbarensis, assembly GCF_030247195.1. Taxonomy (NCBI): domain Eukaryota; kingdom Metazoa; phylum Arthropoda; class Insecta; order Diptera; family Culicidae; genus Topomyia; species Topomyia yanbarensis. The sequence continues at coordinate 78,358,363 of NC_080671.1, forward strand.
CTGAAGCGGTCAGGTGTATTTTTTTTGGAGATTTTCTATTCGTTTAAACAGCTGGATGCCATTTTTTTTTTGAAAAGAGAAATGCGTATGTGGAATGCAATGTTGGTACACACAGGCAGGTAAATCCCAAAGACAATCAATCAATAAATTTCTGTTGCCATTAACATCGATCAGTATGTGCGTGCTTCTATGTTTAGATTGGAGGGCAAATAGCGCTAGTGTCATATCACTATCGTGATATGACACGCTTGATTTGTTCCTTGGGAAAATCAGTAAATAAAATGTTTTTAAACTTTGTCGTAAAAGTTACTACATGAGGAATCTCTATACTAAACTGGCTGGTTAAAGCTTTGGGAAAGTTTGTTTACAATGCGATGTACGCTGCGTCTTCCAAAATATTTAATGAACGTCTGTGCAAATTTGTATAAAAACGGTCGGCCACGTCGAACTTGAGAAGTTTTCTAGTCACAGCTGTCGAGAATCGTTAACAAGTGGATCAACATATTTTGAATTCGCAAAAGCATTTAACAAGGTGCCCCACAGAATTACTGTTATGAAACTGCAACGACTAGGATTTTTTCGCTTGGGATCCAGATGGCTGCAAACTCACCTCTCCGAACGGTTCGTTTTTGTCAAAATTGGCTCCACATGCTAAAGTGTAGGGAGGAGTAATGACACTTGATGCTTGGAGATATTTGATTCCCTAGCCTTATCTCGTAGTCTATACGAATAAAGTTATTACAATATAAAAAGAAAATGAAGCATTTGGTCGTTTATGATGTTTAAAAAACAAATGAAATATATTACATTTGGTTTAGAAAAGTTGTTTAATATTTTAGAAAATATGTGTTTAAATCCATCTCGAAGATCTTCTCACAATTTTTTTGAACGGTTGTATGAGATCGTCGAACTAATTATTTACTAATATCTTCAAGTACGTTTACTTTTTAGGGGTTTTTGCCTAGGAAAACACGTTTTTTGAATAAAAAGTTTCACAACACATACAAAAAAATAAATTTTGTTCACCTCATACAACAGGTATCTTTGATCCCAGTAACACTGGGTATTCTTGATCCCTATCATTAGTTCTATCAAACACTTTCAAAATGTATAGAACTAGAAAAACATCATTTTCATAACGTACCTGGTTAATTGATCTAAAATGTTTTTTCCGTGAACCAATGATGGTATAAGTTATTGAAGGTAGAAAAAGCCAGTTAAACAGCACTGATTTACCGCAAATACTTGTCTTGACTTTCTACTGTGGTTAAAGTTTGTCGTGAATTTAAAACAGGTAGTCTTATTAATCAATTTGTCAGGATAGGTGGTAAGCTGAACATTTGTGTCCATAGGTCATAGTGTGCTTTGTTTCTTTAGCTCTAGTAGGCGGGGGATCAAGTTACCACACGTGTTTACAAAAACCTCGTTTTGGCATGATTTTCAAAACTGTTCATATTACTGACCGGACAGTAGTATTCGGGTTTACACATTATTCATAGCTCTTACAATTCAAATTGACTACAAGAAAGCGAATATTGAAATTGATTTTTTTATTTCATTGAAAAGTTATGAGAAAAAACAAAAGTTTTATCAATCGTACCCACTCTCCCCTATTGAAAACGCCAACCGGTGTCCCTCAAGAAAGTCACATAGGCCCTCTTATCTTTCTGATACTACTGTACGCTGATGATCTGAAAATATTGTGTTCAATTGCTTCAGGATTCGATTCTGCTGTGCTGCAAGATGATATAACCAATATTTGGGAGTAAATGTAAATAAACATCGATAACTGTAAGTTTTGAGCGCTTGATTATTCTAAGGCGTTTCGAATATACTTTTGTATTGGTTTGAAAAACATTGTTTCATCGACCATAATACAGCAGAAACGGCGAAAGCTTTATCAACATTGGGCTTTCAGAACTGGACCCTATTAATATTGTGGATTTCTACGCACTGAAATCAATACACTGCGCACTGGTCCTACTGCAGCAACTTGGAGTATGCTGTACAAGTATGGGCGCCATACAAAGCCGTTCAAAGTAACCATTTGGAATGCTCTCAAAGAAGATTTGTGCAATTTGCTCTCAGAAAACTGCCCTCTTTCTTGCAAAGAATGTGCATTGCGCCCGGAAAAAATACGACCCCTAAATTTTAGTTCCATATAGAATTATAGAATAGATATAGAATATAGACATGTTCACAAGAATTGCTGGAAAAGTTTTATTCTATAACTTGATAGAAGACACCTAATTTCTATCTCTTTCCGTTGAGAAGTTAGTGTTGGCGCCCACTATGTGGTAAAATGTGGAACTTAAAATTTCTAGTTAAAAGATGTCTCATAGCATGTTCTCAAATTCTTCAAACATACATATCAGCTAAACCCTACAATTATTTCGCAAAACAATAATTTTCTTGGGAATCTGATTCACCATCATGTGCTTGGTAGGCCCCTAGCAAAACTCACTCAGACATCACATAATTAAAAGTTTAATAAAGTCTCCCAGGGAAGTTAAATTGATTTGTAGACTTCGACAAAGTTGTAGAGAAAAATATTTTCGCTTGGGGTGATATACTGATGGATACAGTGTCACCTAGCGGTGGAAATGCAAGTTAGTGCACTTTCTCCATATAAACTGTGGAAAATCTTATACAAACTTTGAAGACGTTGGTCCGGTAGCTAGACTTGTCCGATTTCATAGCTGGCGTCACACTTTTAGTTCAAGTGGGTGGTAAGCATAATGTGGGGAGCAGAGTTAAAAATAATCGAAGCTCTTTTTTGACGGCTGAAAATGAGTCTGATACGACTCGTGGTGAATAGAAAAAATATTCATTCAAAAATCCATGTTATTCATTCAGTTGAATATCGTACAATAATATTCATTTCACTAATCATCTAGGCAAATGTTTTCAAATGCCGGTAAAGCATATAAAACAACAATTATCATCGCTTACATTGTGACAGAGCCTACTTTGATGCATTTGATTCGTTGCTGCACGTTCGTTTCGTGCAATAATCGAAGACGAATGAAAATCTGCATGGATGAATGGGCGGTTTGTTCGTTTGATGTTCTCAGCTGCGTCACTGAATATTGAAATTGAATGCGGCTGAATATGATCAATTTTCATTCAATGAATTTGAATATTTGTAACTCTGGTGGGGAGTCTAGTACTAGGGATTTGTTCCATTTACGCAATACATACGCTTGTATTACCATCACATTCAATCACTTGTGGTACGTTTGTGTACATGGAATTGGGGTACATCGACGTTTTTAAATGTGCGCAATGTGTGCCCGAGATACATGCGTGGCAGATTTCAAACTTTTGAATTGTTCCAAAATTTCGGGTGGGTAATACCCCCTCGCACAGGTTGATGGGACTGACGGTATTGTAAACATCATCAAGCCGTAATAGATTCGATAGAGTTATCTAAATATAAGGACCTTCGCTCTTTTTAGTTTCTATTTGCACTAAGTTCTACAAGTATAGGTTAATTAGTTCTCATGTTAATAATCCACCAATCATTATGACTACTACTCAGGATTTGATTTATATAAGAATGCGCTTCAACATATTGATTATAATACGCCTCGATAGTGGTGTATCGAGGAGTCCGGGAGGGCTGATGCTAGCTTTTTTTCTGTTCTATACTTTTCCTCTTTTAACCAGCTCACAACCAACAATCATCCAAAAAAGAAATAGATAATTGAGAAAGTATATGCTACGTGTGGTGGTTGGCTATTCAAGTACATATTAGTAGTGTTTAAAGTATTAATGTATATTTGTCATGTGATGATCATAACTTCAGCTGTATCTTGTACCCGTCTGATCTATTACATCCCTCATCTATTGTGTTTTATCTCTTCTTTTCGAGTCTTATACTGCCATTCTACACCCGCCTTTAGCTGGGCCAGTCAAAGATGACGCTCATATCCACCAGATAACACGTTCCATGGCGACATAACTGGCAACTACAGTTGATACGAGAGAACTCACTCTCTTTTAGCATCTGAACCGCAAACTGAAATTTAGTATCAGATATACGGCTCGCGCGATCGTTCAGGACCACACGCAAATATGTAAATGGTACCACGGCCACAGAATCGAGTGTATACACGAGAAGTCACATACACGCTAACACACGCGAAAAACACGTTAACATACAAATGCTTGAGCTCTTCGCGACCACCCACGCACACCTACGCCCGCGATCTCGCAAACATGATTACACCTCGGTGATAGTGAACGTTATAACACTCATACATTCTCAAACGTGGTCTCAAGCGGAAGTCGGCATAATTGCCCTCGCACACGCGATCACGAATTGGTCACGTCCGAAAATCTATCCTCTCGAAGCCTACGTCCATACCAACGTGTCTCATGGCGACATGACCGTGAACCCTAGCGATATAAGGGAACCTACTCTCTGCTAGAATCTGAACCGTACACTGAAAATTTAATTCACGGTTCGTGCCCATTCAAGAACACACGCAAATATCTTACAAAATCACGTCAGCATACAAACGTTTGTAGCTCTCGCGATTATCCAAGCAAGCTACGCTCACGATCTCGCAAACATGATAACACCCCGGTGATAAGGTGAATGTCTTAAGCGTCAACTTACAAACTCCCGCGCTCGCGCGAGCATGAATCGGAAACGTTTGGAAGTCTCTATACTCGGTACCAACAGTCTAGGTCTATGTTAATTAGTAAAAAAAGAAACGAGAAACAATAAAATTGAAAAATTAAGAAAAAATAAACTCCCATATCCACTAACCAACACGTTCCATGGCGATATCCGTACACCGAAAACTTAATATCAGAATGATGGTCCGCGTGGCCATCCAAGAACACACGCGAATATGTGAATAGCCACAGGGTTACAAAATCAAATTTATACACGCGAGCACACGCGACAAACACATCAACATATGAAGGCTTAAGCCCTTCGCGATCATCTACGCACACCTACACCACTTAATAACACTCCAGTAATCAGGTGACCGTTTTAGTACTTACGAAGTTACAAACGCGGTCTCAAACGCGAACCCGCAAACGCGCTCTCATGAATCGGTCACGTCCGGAAAAATTTTATCCTCCATTCTAGCAACTTAGGTACATAGATTCAGTTATACCAATTAAAAAATTAAGCTCATATCCACTAAAAAATAAAGCTCATATCCACTAGACAATACGTTCCATGGCGACATGACTGGGAACTCTAGTGATATGGAAGAACCCACTTTCTTCTAGAATCTGAACCGTACACGAATAATTAAGTATCAGATTCACGGTCCGCGCGCGATCATTCTAGAACGCATGCTAATATGTGAAAGGCAAATGGTTTTAATATAGAATTTATACACGCGAAGTAACATACACGTTAGCACACACGACATACAAACGCACACGCGATCGAACACATTAACGTACAAATGCTCGAGTCCTTCGTGATGATACACGCGCTCGCCAAGTCCCACCCAGGAATCACCGCAAATCTCTTAAATAAAAAATGGTTTCGGGGAATAAGCCATAACTCCGCCAATTATCAATATATTTTTATAAACTTATACTTGTTTATTTCACTGAAAAATCTACTACCAAAATACTATAAGTTTGATGCAATGAAATAATTGCTTTACGCCTTTACGTAAATTCAAACTGTCTTGACATTCTTCGCACTAAAAGGTATGTAACCCCTTAATGGCTGACCCAGCCAATCTCGCGCGTGTCTTTTTTTCGTATACGTCCATGGTATACCGAACCCGCTCGTACATGTCCCATTCTTGATGTTAACTTCAAGATACAATTGCCATTTTGAGATACATGCTCTAAAAATGCTATTGCATCCAATGTAGCACTAGAAACATCCACATCTATATACTTATTTTTTGAAACACAAATAGCAAATGAAAGCAAATGAGTGTTTATTAACTTTCTATATTAGTGATTAGTTATCTAAAAATGAATTTTGGTATAAAAATATATATCGGAAAAATATATCGATCAGTTCGGTTTGTTTTAACACAGGCTACATCAAACATGTTTGTTTATAATCGCCTATAGCGAATATTGATTTGCGAAGAAACGAACGTCCCTCTATGTCAGAGATTCGATTGACACAACAAGGATAAGATCCGTGATATGAGGGCAGTCATAGCATAGTTTATAAATAGATTGCCTTGTACGCAGATTATCTCGGTTTGATTCCCGAGCCAGCACATATGGTACCCGAAAAGAGGCGAACGACCCTAAGGTTAAAATAACTATACTGCCCATTAAAGCATAAGATTCTCATATTGAAAAAAGTAAGCCAAGAGATAAGCCACAAAAGATAACCTGAATAGCGGTCGCGGTGGCAAAGTTTCCCCTGAAAACACCCCAAGAGATTTACATATTCATTAAGCCTTATGGATGGGATAACCATGTTTTGGTATTTTTTATATTTTCTAACAAATTTGGTAATCTTTTTTTGTATTTATAGACAACATTTATTTATTTATTTTCATCTGACCTAGTTGGTCTTACTGATTATGGGGATGGGGAAAAGCCAATTTGAGTGAAACATTAATTCTTCTCAAATTGGCATAACAACCCCATATATTTTCTATTAAATATACAATAGACACATTCTTTCGTGACGTTACAACGATTTGACGATTCTTCATTCCATAAATATGTTATAACTTTATCAAATGAACGCCTACATCAAAACTTATTACAGATTCGGAAAGCAAATTTTCTCTAAAAATTTAATAAACATAAACTGAATATACTGGAAGAGGATTGTTTTCTGATGGATAATGTAACGTGACGTTACAACGCGTCACAAATTAGAACTTTCAACGTATTTATAAAAAAGTCAAAATATCTGCTCTATAAGATTTTTTATCAAGAACAAATCTTCTATGATGTATTTCTAAATAGCATACGAATAACTAGGTGTCATTAAATATATTTTTTATTGTTTTGATTCTTATAAAGAATCTTTTAACTTTCATGACGTTACAACGCTCCTCTCTCAGAAAAGCGATATCTCATTGCGTTGTAATGTCACGAAAATCTTCAACTTTTCTAAAACTCTGTAAGTTACGCTGGTGCTATTGAGTAAAATTTTAAATATTTATCACATTTAGCCATGATTTAATGATAATTAACTCGAATAACAATATGGGTTTGTTGAAAAACCACGATACAGCTTATTTTTTGATTGTAGCAGAAATAATTGATCAAGCCAAGAAAATTTTTATTTCATATCTTGTTGTGGATAGATTTGAGCCATTTGACAAATTTATTTATTTGACACGGCTCAATATGGTAGTTTAACCCTTGTGAAGGCAAGCTAAAATCCTAACATTAAAGGGCAAGCCGGGCCTCTCAGGCCCGTCTAAATTCAAGCTCCTTTTTGCCGTTCTCATATAGAAAGGTTATGCAATCGGTCGAAATTTCGACTTTTTAACCGAGACCCGCAGGGCCAAATCTCTTATACCATTCGACTCAGTTCGTCGAGATCGTAAAATGTCTGTATGTGTGTGTGTATGTATGTATGTATGGATGTATGTATGTGGCAAATAATCTCACTGATTTTTATCTGAGGTGGCTGGACCGATTTGTACAAATTTAGTCTCAAATGAAAGGTGCAGCCTTCCCATCGGTCGCCATTGATTTTTTTATTGATCCGACTTTCGGTTCTGGAGTTACGTGTTGAAGAGTACAATCACAGAGCAAATTTCCATAGAAATTGATACCACCATGATGTCCAAATGATGCAATATATATTAAAATATGTCCAACATTACTTGGCTTTGCATGCCTAGATCATTAATGACCCACCGAAGGCATTACAACCACATTGGCCAGCTATGGCGGTTCTTGATGGCCCGGGGGAACTTACCAAGTTCCTAAGATAATGTCATACCTATTTCTCAGCGAATTATTTACCGATTTTTACAAACTTGGTTTCAAATGAAAGGTACTGCATTCCCATTGGCTCCTGTTCAATTTCTAATTGATCCGACTTCCAGTTCCGGAATTACAGGATGATGAGTACGAACGCGCAGCAAATCCCGATTTCAGCGTATAAGGTTGTGGATGTAAAAAGGTCAAATTTTTTTTCCAAAAGGTGAGTACTCGGAAGATCACGTCGACTGTCGATTGGTTCTGAGCTCCATTTCGTTTGAACACGACCAATAAATGTTTCTGGGTTGCTATTAATTTCTTCTGATGCATAACCGGAGTACATATCTACATTTTTCTGCATCAGATTCATCGTCGGAAGCAATATCATTCACATCTTCTTCCTCGCTTTGCAAATCAGTTTCGGAATCGTCTGCTGTTGAATTTTCTCGAATTTCTTCCATTATTTCAGATTCTTTGAGACGATTGAAAACATGGGCATATCGTCTTATAGCCATTTCAATTTTTTGTTGCTTTTAGATCCTACAATTTGAATAATTACGACACTATAACACAAAGAATAACCAACAAAAATACACAATAACGACAGAGTTAGGTTATGTTGTATCCAAATAATTGTCAAGTACACCACAGTGGGTGAAATAAAAGTATTTACCCAAAAAAATATGACACACGTCATTATCGTATGCTATTTTTACATTCCTTATAAAATAAATGTATAGAATTCGCTCAAACTTTCAAGATTTTTTTCTTATAAGAAAAGGTAAAGATAAAATCAATCAAAACATGAAGTAATTCCTGCTAATATGAAGATGAACTCATCAAAATGTTTTTTTTTCAGATAAATATTAATGTATAAAACCCGTGGTATTCCTAGTAATTATTGCATGCACACCGGGCCTGCCAGGCCCGGCTTGCCTTTTTGTGCATGTGAAAAATTCAAACATAGCTGCGCATCACTCCATAGATGAAAATTTCACAATTCTTTATTTTTGTTATAGATTTAAAAGCTACTTATCAAAATTTCCATGCCCAAGCTTATACTGCATACACATTTTTTTGTAACTAAAAAATTGTAACGTGCCGGGCCTCTGAGACCCGGTTGCCTTTTTGAGGGTTAACGGAGCCAAAATAGCAGCTTTTATCACATATTTCACAAACAAAAATAAATTGGCAGTGCTGCTTTCTTTAATTTGGTAAGAATCAGGTTCCCGATCCGAGTTTATAGCATGATATTTGTATTGTTGGACTTAAGCAAGTGGATTTGACAAAGTGTGCACAATTTAAGCGCCAGACAATCGACAATGCTAAGTACTCTGAAATATTGTACATATTATAGTTACAAAGATTCCGAGAAAAAGAACACGTCACATCGCCGTGATGTTACTAAAGAATGTGTTACATCCAATCGTCAATTCGACGGAATTTTAAATGTCTGCAAACACCAATAAACACTCATCTATCTTTTTTGTGCTCATTTGAGATGAGCAAAAGTCTTTTTATCCGACTCTAAGTAATTGAGACGATTTAGTGCGGTCACCCAGATAGGTCTCTGTAGACCCAATTATGTTTTTGCAACCTCCCGTAAATTCGGATAGATACCCGTCTATATTGGATTTAATATGTCAGGCATTTCGATTATGTAGCTGCTTCGACGATGTATTTCGGCTTGTAACGGAAGAATTGGTTAGTTACTAACTGACGGCACGTGCGACTACAATAGAGGTTGCGGACAACCTTATAACGGGCGTCTCGTCGATGATGGCGAAGTGTGGAATGGTTGATTACTGTGAGGAAAGATATATTCAGGGAACGCATTATTATTCATGGCTAATTACTAACTCGAGAACAAAGTTCAAAAATTCCATCGCATGTCCTGGACTACGTTGCTGTTAGCGCAATTGCATCGGAACGTACCATATGACCAGCACCGAGGAGAGTACAGCGTAGGTGGACTTTTAAATGCAATATAATGTGACGTTGCTCAATCGTTCATTAAAAATACCTTCTCTAGTGCATTCAAGTGTTGTAGATCAAATCTTACATAAAATTTCGTTTATTTTCTGAATCTATAATTAGGTTTGATGAAGGAGTTCATTTGAAAAAGTTATAAGAGATTTATAGAATGAAGGTTGGTAAAATTTCTTGGCGTCACAAGAAAGAATGTGTCCTTGGTGTATAACCCCTTAAGCACTTAAGGATATACATTCTGAAGTTATGAATATCCCGCTAGTATACTTTCCTGTTTACGAAACAATTTGAAAGCGTTTCAATAAACCATACGAAGTAAAATTTGACACTATATCTGATAAATCATTCAAGCGACTGATAAAAGTTGAATTACGTGACGTTACAACGCAAAGTGCATTCTGTTGTAACTTTAGTACCGCACATCCAATAAAAGAAATTGAAGGCTTTTTAGAAAAGTATTTTTGAATACAAAGAGAATCCGGAATATAAATTTGAACAAAATTTTAGTTTTTTAATAAAATTAAAACATAGGCATTTTTCGTGACGTTACAACGCAGAAACAACCAAAACTTCTACTAGTTCAAAAAGTATTAGTGGTCAAATCAAGGAAAAAATCTTTCTAGTTTTATTGTTCTACACTCAATAACGAACAAATTCCTTTAAACAGATAAAAATTTCAATAATAGTTTCATGAAATAGAGCTTTTCTTAGAAGTCAAAATTTCAGGAACCATTTTTCGTGAAATTCAACTTCATCTATCTATCTATCTATCTATCTATCTATCTATCTATCTATCTATCTATCTATCTATCTTCTATCTTCTATATATATATATATATGAAAGTCAGGGTTCGTATGTATATGATTTATGGACTCTCGAACGGCTTAACCGATTTCCGTAAAAAATTATACACAGTAGGTATTTGTTATGGGGCGTGTTTGTGTACTATTAGTTGGAGATTGGATGCCCGCCAGATGGCGCTTTGGATCGAATTGTGTTTTCCTCCTATTTCGATAAAAATCGCAGCAATGCGCGACGGTTATCAACTATTTGTCGAAATGCTAATATTACATTACATAACATTACATAACCTTTCAATGGTTTAAACACTACCGAACCGAGGAAAAAATATTGTGATACCAAAATAAGACAAAACAAAAACGTCCTTCTGGTGTACAAGCCCGCGGAATGTGTCAATACTTAACAATAAACAGAGAAAAAAATAACCATAACAAACTAATACCATAAAGGAAACAAATGTTGAAAATTTAAAAAACCAGCAAATAAAAATACAGATTAAAAAGCCGTCAATATCTTGTAACGGAAACTGCTTAATAGCCGGTTCTTGAAGGTAGTAGATGTCACGTTGAAATCGAAATCCGCAAACACTTCTTTGAATGTGGCAGATATGAAGCGAATCGGATCATGACCACCATACAGGGAGTTCCTATGTTTCAACAGTAAAAAGCTTCGTTGACGGAGCACACGTACTTACCTTACCATTCAGGCTAAAGGGCGAACACGAAATTATTGCGACACATTCAACAAAAAGACGGAGGGAGAGGTGAAGCGGATGATTAAAGCAAATCCCAACGTCTCAAGCCGTGATTTGGCTAAAAACATCGGCATGTCGCAGAGAAAGAGCTGGACTACATACATACCAGGTACAGAACTTCCCAAACCGCGATGAGCGGCAACAATCGACGGCTAAAACTCGGGCACGGAAGCTCTACGAGAAGATGCTGACAAAAGATGGCTGCTGTGTGATGGACGACGAAACGTATATAAAAGCCGATTTTAAGCAAATTCCGGGGTTGGAGTTTTTCACCGGCAAGAGCAAGTTCTATGTGGACGACAAATTTAAGAAGAAGAAAATGTCGAAGTTCGGCTCCAAATATCTCATTTGGCAGGCCATCTGCTCTTGCGGACTGAGGAGTGAGCCTTTCGAATGAATCCGCCAAACTGTCCAGAGCTGCGCCCGGTGGAGCAGTACTGGGTAATGATGAAGCAGCAATTTCGGAAGAGCAAGAAGACAGTCAAAGACGAAAAGGACATGTTAAGAAAATGGAAAAAACTGAGAAACTCATACTGGATGACACTGTAAAGACTTTGATGGAGGGCATCAAGTGAAAATGCGTTCAATTTTACACTCAAGGCTCCATCGATTAACTTTTCGTTTGATTTTTGAAGTAAATATATGTATAAAACTACCCTAAAAATTTGGTTTGATTTTAAACATTATAAGAAAATTGGCATGACATTTTCGGTGTCGCAATAATTTCGTGTTCGCCCTGTAGAGCCTTGTTGTCTCTTGCTGTATGCAGAAGCCGTCTTCACTCCACTCGGTCCATTCCTGCTTGTCGCCAGCCTCGCAGTCTTCGAAGACTTCGCAGGTCGTCCTCTATCGGGTCGATCTACCGACGGAGCACACGTTCCGGTGCATAGATGTGGAGTTGACCCAATAATTCCGACGTATCTAACACTCCTAGAAGAATCTTAGGGACGAAAATCGCTTGGGTTACTCTTCTCGTTTCAAGCTTGTGTAAACCTAATAGTCTACATCGGTCTTCGTATGGCGGAAGATTAATAGAGTCCTGCCACGTAAGGCGTCTTAATGCATAACGAACGAATTTTCTTTGAATTTCTTCAATTCTTGCTATTCATGTTGCTTCATACGAACACTATATTACGGAGTTAGATTCCAATATCAACCGTACCAATGCGCAGTTCAGTGAGCGGAGAGGGTCATTAAATTCATTATAAATTTTAAACATGAATCTCATCCTTGCGATTTGCCTTGTTAATAACATAGTCGAAATGAGGTCGGAAAGTGAGTGCAGAATCAAAAGTGACTCCAAGGTCACACACTTATAGTACACGCTCAAGATTCTGATCTCGAATACAGTAGTCGTATGAAATTGGTTTGTGCTTGCGATGATACGATATTACACTGCAATTGTGAATACTAATTGTAAGCGAGTTTAAGGAGCACCAGTCACTGAAAGTGTCCAAGAGCTGTTGTAAAGCTATGCAATCCCTTATGCACTTGACGGTTATGTATAATTTAACGTCATCAGCGTAGAATATACAACATCCCGGTGGTAATACTTTTTTTTTTTTTTTCCAATTCGTTTATTTGATAAGGCAGGTTTGCGTTAGCTTAAAGGTGCCAATTTTGTTTTGTTTTACATTTTAAATTACTTAAAACTAGGGGATTACATATTGATTAGCTATACATATACAAGGGGGTAATATAATTTTCGTAAGATTAGGGGGTCATTTAGTTTTTATGGCAATATGGTTTGACATTTTTAGCAATGAGATTATTGGAGCAAATAATGTTTAACTAAGGGGGAAAATTTATACGGCTATCTTAAAAGTAGAAATAATTAGAGGGCGTGATTAAATTTTGTAAAGATTCGGAGACATTAATTAGAGTTATTTTATGTGGTAGTAGAGTTGGGCATTTTCAACGAGATCATATAATATAATAGTTAAAACTAGAAAAGGCAAGAAGAGCTAAATGCTTCATGAAGATATTTGAGGGGGAGGGGGAAGGGGTGTTACTTCTGTGTATAAGAGTCAGGGGAAGTAGGGTGGACAAACATGGCAGGGGGAGAACATTATTTCAGTTTCAGACTTCGGGAGATCAACGGATGGATTACAGAATCAGGGTGGCCTTCATCAGGAAGAATCATGTACTGGGACGCCGGGTGGTCGTTCTTAAGATGGCAGGGGTTTCTCCAGACGATTTCGTAGTGCGGCTCAGATGTTGATCGGCTACATTTCGAGTTGTGCGTGTGATGTTCGTGCTTTAGGTCCCGTGTTTGTTGGCTCATTTGACAGGGATGTTTTGTGTCGCCTTGGAGTCGCATCAAACCATCGTGGGTATGGTACAGGTGGAAGAGAGCGTTTCTGAGAATGATAAGGAAAAAGGGGCAGTTAAAGTTGGATATTGATGGTTTTTATGAAGGTGTATATTAGGGACATATAGAGGACATCGCGGCTTGCCAACACATCTCGAACCGGGACGTTGGGTGGTCTTCCTCGGGCCCGGAGGGTGTCCATAAGCCGAGACCTGGCGGAACTGTACTCGGTGCACGCCCAGACTATGTGCTCTATATCGTGATAACCGTCGCCACAAGCGCAGATACCACTCTCCACGAGCCCAATACGTCGGAGATGTGCATCCAGCGTGTAATGGTTCGCCATGAGTCGGGACATCACACGAATGAAGTCACGACCCACATCCATCCCCTTGAACCAAGGTTTCGTCGATACCTTAGGGACTATCGAATGTAGCCACCTTCCTAGCTCCCCATTGCTCCACGAGGTTTGCCAACTTTCGAGGGTTCTCTGATGAGTAATACTGAAAAATTCGTGGAAGCAAATTGGTCTTTCAAAAACGTCACCTTCAATGGCACCCACCTTAGCTAAGGAGTCCGCCTTCTCATTGCCCGGAATGGAGCAATGAGAAGGGACCCACACCAAGGTAATCTGGAAAGATTTGTCAGATAAAGCACTCAGTAGCTCCCGTATTTTCCCCAAAAAATACGAGGAATGCTTTCCATGTTTCATCGAGCGAATAGCGTCAATAGAACTCAGACTATCCGAGACGATGAAGTAATGGTCTGCGGGTAATGTGTCAATGACTCCAAGGGTATACTGAATAGCAGCTAGTTCTGCGGCGTAAACTGAAGCAGGGTCACTGAGTTTGTAGGAGGCGGTGAACTTTTGATTGAAAATACCGAAGCCAGTGGACCCTTCGAGGTTTGATCCGTCAGTATAAAACATCTTAGAACAGTCGACTTCTCGGAATTTATTATAAAAAATATTTGGAACCACTTGTGGGCGTATGTGGTCCGGAATTCCACTAATCTCATCTTTCATGGATGTGTCGAAGAAAACAGTAGATTCAGAAGTATTTATGAAATGCACACGGTTGGGATTGTAAGAAGAAGGATTAATATTTTGCGCCATGTAGTCAAAGTACAGGGACATAAAACGGGTCTGAGAATTGAGCTCAACAAGCCTTTCGAAATTTTCAATCACCAACGGGTTCAAGATATCGCATCGAATGAGCAATCGATATGAGAGTTCCCAAAATCGATTTTTCAGCGGGAGAACGCCCGACAGGACTTCGAGACTCATCGTATGGGTCGACTGCATGCACCCTAAGGCGATACGCAAACAACGATACTGAATTCTTTCGAGTTTGATGAAATGTATGTTCGCGGCGGATCGAAAGCAGAAGCATCCGTATTCCAGTACCGACAGTATCGTTGTTTGATACAACCTAATTAGGTCTCCTGGGTGGGCACCCCACCACGTTCCGGTTATTGTACGAAGAAAGTTGATCCTTTGTTGGCATTTCTGTTTCAGATACCGAATATGGCATCCCCAAGTACCTTTCGAGTCGAACCAGACCCCTAGATATTTTACTGTGAAGACCTGAGCTATAGTTTGACCCATTAATAAAAGCTGTAGTTGTGCTGGTTCACGCTTCCTAGAAAATACAACTAGCTCAGTTTTCTCCGTGGAGAATTCGATACCCAGCTTAATAGCCCATGCAGACAAATTGTCCAAGGTATTCTGTAATGGTCCTTGTAGATCGACAGCTTTGGGTCCCGTAACAGACACCACGCCATCGTCTGCAAGTTGTCTTAACGTGCAGGAATTGTCAAGACATTCATCAATGTCGTTGACGTAGAAATTGTATAACAGGGGGCTTAGACATGAGCCCTGGGGAAGGCCCATGTAGCTAAATCGTGATGTCGATAAGTCACCATGCGAAAAATGCATGTGCTTTTCCGACAACAAGTTTAGTAAAAAGTTGTTTAAAGTCGCTGAAAGACCATGCTGGTGCAGCTTCTCTGAAAGAATGTTGATAGAAACTGAATCAAAAGCCCCCTTTATATCTAGGAACACTGATGCCATCTGCTCTTTACTAGCATAGGCCATTTGAATTTCGGTTGAGAGCAACGCAAGACAATCGTTCGTCCCTTTGCCTTTGCGAAAGCCAAATTGTGTATCTGACAGTAAGCCATTTGCTTCGACCCAATTGTCGAGGCGGAATAGGATCATTTTCTCGAACAACTTCCGGATACAGGACAGCATTGCGATCGGTCGATACGAATTGTGATCGGAGGCTGGTTTTCCTGGTTTTTGGATGGCGATGACCTTCACTTGCCTCCAATCGTGTGGGACAATGTTAGCCTCAAGAAACTTATTAAATAAGTTCAACAAGCGTCTCTTGGCAGAGTCTGGCAGATTCTTCAACAAGTTGAATTTGATTCTGTCTGGCCCTGGAGCTTTATTGTTACACGACAAGAGAGCAAGTGAGAACTCCACCATCGAAAAAGGTGTTTCGTTCGCGTTATCGTGACGGGACGCGACGCGGTAGATCTTCTGTGCCGGGGCGGAATCCGGACAAACCTTCTTGGCGAAATCGAATATCCAACGGTTTGAATATTCCACGCTCTCATTAGTACTGTTTCGATTTCGCATACGTCGGGCTGTTCCCCAAAGAGTGCTCATCGATGTTTCTCTCGTTAATCCGTCGACGAACCGGCGCCAATAACCGCGTTTTTTGGCTTTCATCAAACTCTTCATTCGCTTGTCTAACGTCGCGTACTGTCGAAAACTAGTGGGTAACCCGTCGTTCCGGAAGGTCTTAAACGCGGCGGCCTTCTCTGCGTACACGTCTGAGCACTCTTTGTCCCACCAGGGATTGGGAGAACGTTTTTGTATGTTCGCGCCGGGTACTGGCTTAGTCTGAGCTTGATTCGCGCTGTCGAGAATCAAGCCAGCCAAAAAGCTGTACTCTTCCTCCGGAGGAAGTTCTTGAGTAGATTCGATGTTGTCGGATATCGCGGCAGCATAGCTCTTCCAATCGATATTTCGTGTGAGGTCATACGAAACATTGATTGTTTCCAATGGCCTTGAGCCGTTATTGATTGAGACTACGATCGGCAGATGGTCGCTACCGTGGGG
This sequence comes from Topomyia yanbarensis, assembly GCF_030247195.1. Classification (NCBI taxonomy): domain Eukaryota; kingdom Metazoa; phylum Arthropoda; class Insecta; order Diptera; family Culicidae; genus Topomyia; species Topomyia yanbarensis. The sequence continues at coordinate 78,375,245 of NC_080671.1, forward strand.
ATCAGGGATTACCTTCCACGCGCATTCTAACTTTAGCGAGGTCGAGCAAAGGGATAAATCTAATGCGCTTGGGCGCGCAGGTGGGGGAGGAATCCGTGTCATTTCACCCGTGTTTAGAATTGTCATGTTGAAGTTGTCGCAAATATTGTGAATTAAAGAGGAACGGTTATCATCATAAAGGCAACCCCATTCCGCACCGTGAGAGTTAAAGTCGCCTAAAACTAGTCGCGGTGCAGGCAGGGATTCTATGATGTCATGTAGCCGGCGATGCCCAATCGCGGTGTTGGGGGGAATATATATGGAAGCTATGCAAAGATCTTTGCCTTTGGTTGTTACTTGACAAGCGACAACTTCAATACCTGTTATCGAGGGAAGGTTAATTCTGTAGAAGGAATAGCGCTTTTTGATCCCCAAAAGCACTCCTCCATAGGGGGTGTCTCGATCCAGGCGAATAATATTAAAGTCGTGGAAGTTGAGATCTATGTCGGAAGTTAACCAAGTTTCACATAATGCAAATGCATCGCAACTCAAATTATTTATTAAAATTTTGAAGGAATCGATTTTCGGGATGATACTTCTGCAATTCCACTGTAGAACAGTGATCAAATCCGTGACCTCGTTCGATGAGTTAGCCATCGAAGGATACAATCGCTGAAAGGAGGGGCCATTTAGCAGTCAACTGCTTCAAAAATGTTCTTACTGTAGGGAGAAAAGCTAACATAAGACTTTTAATTGGATCAGTTATATTGAAAGTTTTTATTATCCAGTCCACAATGTCCGAGAGTTTGATAATTCCAGTGCCGCGATTATTCTCGAACTGAAACAGAGGAACACTTGGGATTTTTGATGTTCCGGGAAGTGCTGGGAACTCCTTCTCTGAGTTTAATCCTCCGAGACCAGGAGCTAATTGCTTCGGTTTGGTTGCAACACTTCCAATAGATGTGACTTTCTGAGTCCCGTCAAGGGATACCTTCTGGCCTTTACAACGAACTTTAGGAGAGGAAATGTTCCTCCTCTTCCTATAACTTCTAGGCGCCCTAGTAGATGTTCCCTCTTGTGGGTCATCAGCCTCGCCCTCGTTAGGAGGCAAGTGAGCATAGATGTTTGTTGAGGTTGGTGGTGTAGCTTTCTTTAGCATTTCTGCGAAAGAACGTTCGGATCGTCCCGCAAGGGAACGTTTTAGTTTATCCCCGCGTAGTTTGTACGCGGGACATGCCGAGATATCATGCAGATTCTCTGCACAGTAAGGACACTTCTCAGCATTCTCACTGCACGAATCATCTAGATGATTCTCCCCGCATTTTCCACAGCGGGCCTTATTGCTACAATGGGTGGCTGTGTGACCCAATTGTTTACACTTTGTGCAATTCATGACCCGCGGCACAAACAAACGCACAGGCAGACGAACCTTGTGCAAGAGGACGTAATTTGGCAAAGCGGTACCAGCGAAGGTCAACCGATAAGAGTTTGATTGGGGGTACGTTTTTGAACCATCCCCCGCAACTACTACTGAGTGCAAACGCTTGCACTCGAGTATTTTCACTGGCTGAAGTATGCGGTCTCTAAAACGGCCAACCCCGTACTGCAGCAGATCCTCGCATGTCAAACTGTCATCGGTGACAACGCCTTCAGACTGTACTTTTACAGCTGGAATATACACGTGATAGTCCTTCGTAAAGTGCTCGCAGCAAGCAATATCGTTTGCCTGCTTTGAGTTAGTCAGCACGACCCTCAGCCTGTCTGAGCGGACCTTTTTTATTTCGGTCACAGCCGTGAACCGTTCCGTCAGGTCTTTTGAAATCTGTAATAGATTCAGCGATTTTGTTTTGGGCCGAAAGAAGACCACAAAGGGACCGGTCGAGAGCTCTGGATATTGTTTGGGTCGGGGGAGAGCCTTAGGAGTCGACTCGATCTCCATTTGGCCATCCGGGGAGGAAGCCATCGACACCGTCAATGCACGGGGTCAGCACCCGCGCAGACGGGAAAAAGCCGTAAATGTATCAAAAAGGTAGATTTCACTTATCTGTATACTCGTTTCCCACGACGCACCAGTCCAGCTTAAATAGCTGGTTATTGTTCAATCCTCGCTTTACGAACAAAAGGTTGAGGAATGTAGCCTAACGGTTAACACACGCACAAAAGAATAAAAGTCCAAACCTCGAAGAGGCAGAGAATGGCAAAATAACCTTGAACGCGGATTACTGCACTGTTCTTTTTCCAACAGACCGAAAACAAAACACTTCTATCTCGATCGAGCGATGCGTAGAGACTGAGGTGGTAATACTGTAGCTATATCATTGATAAAGAGTGTGAATAAGAGTGGGCCCAAATTACTTCCTTGAGGAACACCCGAGTTGTTGGAAATGGGGCACAGAACACAAATATTATTTTTACTACAAGTGTTCGATCTCTCAGACATGGTTCGAGCCAACGAATCAGATCAAAAATCTTATTTGTACATTGTGATTCAGTGGTTCAAACATATTTCAGTTCCATTAGCCATGATATTTCAGTCGTTTTTGTGACATGGGAGAAGGAATCCAGTGGATCGGTTCTTTGCAGAGATACTTTAAAGATAACAGACTGTTGTCAATCTCCTAGTGGAACTCAGATATTAAAGTGTACGCCATTAGCCGTGTCAAAAAACGCATTAAAAACAATTTTTACAATGTTTTCTTTTAGCATGACTTTGAAAATTGTTTCTATTGATGATGACATATAATATATATTCACAAATTATCCACGGCTAATATATTTTTAATCGCGTGTTAAATGACTAATTTTGCTATTAAAAATTGCTTGATTTATAAATGAGCAAAAGCAAGACCAAGTGTACTCACTCTCCTCTACTGTATCTGCAATACTAACGGTTCTCACTCTAAACAAAAATATTTATAATACTGCAAATCTGCTAACGATAGTGTGATTGATGAAATATGTCACCCGACAGAGACAAAACAACGACAGTGTACTGTTCCCATGCACATCACTCATCAGAACGGCTGCCAGAAACATGTTGAACATGAGCGTCTCCACATAAACCGGCGTATATTTGGAATAGCGTGTCATCATATTTTCTCCACCGTTCGTTTGAATATTTATATCACATGCTTATTGTTTGCATTCCCGCGAAACTAATAGCACAAAAAACAAACAAATTTATTCGTACGTTCCCCATCAACTTGCTTCAGATGCCAAAAGCATTCTAACACGATGACTGCTATGTTTCGAAGGATTATTTTCAGGCTAACCGGCCCGAATGGTTGTTGATCATTGGATTTGGCAAAGTGTCTTGATCTTGAAATTGTGTTGCCTAATTTAGTGCCGTCAAAAGACCTCAGTTCAACGTCATCCCTTTTATCATTTTCCATCACAATATGACAATGACACGCGTGCGGCGGTTCTACACACGAGACGGTAGAGAGCCGAATCAACACCGCCAAATTGGTGAGCTTGGTCTGGAGTGTGCAACAGAATAACTTAATGACACTGGCATAATGCCTGCTCAATGAAAATAACGTCGGATTAGCGCCCTCGTTACCAGTCGCTGCCCAGTCTGCGCCACCTTCAGCATATGTTCTCCCGTTCGCTGTATACTATTTGAGCCGCTATATATGCCCTTAAATGGTGAGAACTGTTGACACCTGATATTCTAAACGCATTAAGAACGATTCGACCTTCAATTCCACCAGTGCATGTGGCTGGCTGGCGGGTAACTGTAGACAGCATATGATATTGAACTTGAAATTGATATTGCAATTTAAGTGCTCCTAAAACGACCTGAAGAGATTAGCCATGGCATGTAATCTGTTTCAATTAGGCGCAAAATAAGCGGAAAATAAACCAAAAAATAAAGAGGAAATGGAGCAGTTTGTTAACGGCAATAACCGCAAACGGGTGCGGTGTGTGGTAAAGAAAATACTAAAGAAGCAAAGCCTTGGGTACCACAATCCCGTTGCAGAGTTTTTACTTTTCTCAGTACCTTTAGACGAGGCGAAAAGCGAATCAACTCACGGGCCAAATCTTTCATCGATATCATCTGAACAATCAGTGAGAATTTCTTGTAAATTTACTGAAATATGTATATCGATGGTTTACGATTTTACATGTCCGAAATGTTCAAACAGTCTATCGTACGCTGTTGAAGTTACTGCGAGTAACGTGAGCGTTATTTCGCAATCGATCGCTCTGGTTTTTTTCAATATGTTTCAGCACCTGACGCCTGATAATATAGTATGTGATTCAGATCCTCGTAAAGTTTGCCAAGCGCGAAACAAAACTAGATTAATGAGCTGAACTGGCTAGGTACGTACTATAGCCATGTGTCTTCACGCTTGAAATGTGAAGGAAAGCGACAGTCATCTTCTGGAACAGTGTAGAATCAAGCAAACCGTGCAACGTGATTGGATGACACGGATGACTGCTAGTATTCTCATCTACATAGTACTCCATTTGTGCGGGGCTTGGAATAAAATAAATTAGGTGGCTCAGATTTACATTTTCATGGTAGGTTGACGGCTTGGATATTACTTTGCTTCAAATGATATCTTGATCAAATTGTTGTTAACGTTGTTTGTATAAACCCTTTTAAATTTATATCATCCCAATAATTGAATTTGAGGAATCAGTAAGGATCCTGCAAAACAGGCATCATCTTAACAATTGCATTTTATAATATCTTTTATGGTAAGACACCTGTAATTTTTTTTTTCAATTGTAGAGGTTTTAGGGTTATTTGCCTCTTTTTTATACAAATTTCTAACCTAGCCGTGTTTAAAATCGAACCCATGTGAACTGCGAGCCAGGCAATTAGTTTACCAACTACGCTATGTTAGCTCCTACTTATAAAACTTGTATAACACTGAGCAAACGACGACAAACTTTTATAGCAGAGCCTATAGCGAATCTTTTCCACTTCAAGTGGTACGTGCCTCCAGAACGTCTTCATCAACCTCGTGGACATATCTAGAGCAACGGTCCACACAGTGACTTTATGTTTGTTGATGAAAAGTCGACCCGATGATGATAAATAATTTTGATACCATTAGTACAATAGATGTAAATAGATACTCCGAATATTATTACCAGTTGTAAAATTTTGAGTTGAGCCTTTTACTTGAATTCTTAATTTACGTGAAGTCAAGTAAAGTTGATTAAATTAAAAAGTTCTAGAATATCAGAAACCTAACCCAAAAGTTTTCTGTAAATCTTGTATAGCAAAAATCATATTATATCTCGTAAATATACTATGATTTTTTGCTGGGAAAGGCGTAGCGTACACAGAAAAAAATATTTTGTAATTTTATTTATTTTCATGCACATATTCGGAGTATGAATATAAATGTAAAATTAAGTTCAACCACAAATACACACAACTTGTCGTGCTTTCTTAAACGAATTTTGTTATAATTTTACACGTTGATTGACAATTACAGTTTTATTAAACGGGATACCAATGCACTTTAATATATTTTTAATCCAATATTGCAATACAATAAATGACGTGTAATATCACACGAACGAAAGTGTAAAATTATATTCTTTTTGATGCTCCCATTGAGTACATCGAATTCAACTTAATTTTCAATCAAATTTTTGATTTAAGCTTTGTATTTTTACATTCGTATTGATTTACATGTCGTTTAAATTTCATTGTTTTTTGTTGTGTAGTTGGTAGTTACCTTGTACGCAGCTCACCTAGGTTCGATTCCCAACCCGCACATACCTCTACCTATGAAATAAAAACAGTGATTTATTGCTATATACGCAAATCACTTACAAAAACAAAATATTTGAATCTTTTGGTGTAGTTAATTTTCAGTTGGGCTGCAAGATTCAATACTTTATTAATATATAGAACAAAATTTATCGTATTATGCATGCTTCGACAAATTTAATTTAATTATGAATTTATTTAGCCATGACAGACCTTGGAGTTAATTTATCGCAGTGAAATTTGCAAGACGCTAGGGACTGGTGTCCAATTGGGAGGTTGATAATTAGGAGGTTATATTGCTCCGGAAAAACCTAGCGACAAAAACGACAATCTGGATCTGGAACTAAATCTTTATAGCACAAGATCAGTGAAAACTTTTCGATTGTGTATGGCAAAAACCCCGGAACGGTGAAGAAAAATCAAATGTTAGACAATATAATCACATTTCATGTATAGACCAAGCTTTCTAGTTAGATTTTGCTATTTTTGTAACTTTCCTAAAGTACGCATACAAATGTAGCGAATGCAGTGGTCTTAAGGCTTTGTAGTGTGTACCTATTAGCAAAATCAAAATAGGATAGGCTGAGTGGAAATAAATCTCTTTGCGCAACGAAAGCACAGATTGCTAGCATGCAGGTTTCGCATGTAACCACTAACAAACACATTGAAATCTGTGTTTCAGTCAAAAATATCTTTTTACCATCTGTGATAACTTAAAAAGAACAAGAAGCAAAATCTGTGATAAATTTCCGAAAAATCACAATATTTCCAAAAATCTGTGAAATTTTCATCAAAATGCAAAAAATCTGCCATCTGTGAAAAAGAATCTATGATAAAAATTGTGAAAAAAAATCTGTGACATTACAGAAAAATCTGTGAATATGGTAACCCTGCTAACAAATTAGATATACGAACCTACACATTCGCCTCAAACATTGAACCCAAGCGCACAAAGTAAAATGAGTCAACGCTGATGATAATGGGTAGAACGAAAGAGACAACTAGTACCGCGACACTATGTTAAACGTGTTTGCATATGGAGCTCGAATGTACAAGCGATTTTGTGTACGAATAATTGTGTTCGAGATTGTACATAAAAGTATGCTGGAAATGAGCACAATACAAAAAAGCATAGTGTTTGAACGGACAAACTCAGTCGCGTGTTGGACGGAACTGGATAGCGTACCTCCAAAGCCAGTGTAACGGACTTCTTACTCAGCTACACTGGCTATGAAAACACACAGCGCAGTGATCTGCTCCGCCTACCGCTCAAAAGGCAACTGAGCTTGTCCGGCGAAATAGTCGATGATGACGTCATTCATAGAAGCGTAGCGCGCTAGGTACACAAATCTGTCGTGCTGGACTTGGGAAGCGCTATCTTCTGTGTGTAAATTTGCGAGATTTTAACTAGGTTGTAAATTATTTAAATTTTTAATGCCATGATATCAAAAATCTTTGGCTTTATCTATTGCAATCTATTCTTAGAAGTATTTTGGGGCGATATGCCCAAAAAAATTGAAAATTTATCGCGAGATGGCTGAATTATATGCGTTTAAAATTGGACCACTTTTCGTTACATACCATTTTTGTAGAATTTGCTAAGTGCACCCCCATATCGAAAACAAAGACGTAGTCCTACGTCAAAATGTTCACATGATCAAACACGTTAACATAGAAACGTTTGTGCCTTTCGCGACAATACATATCCAGTGCACACATGCAATCGCGATTTTCCGCGCACGCAAGCGATTTTGCTTACATACGCTTCGATTATCAATATGTTACACCTATGTATCTATAAACGTGGCCTCAAGTGCGATTATATCAATGTCCGTTCCCATGCGATCATGGTCAAGTCCGAAAGGGCCATCGGTGTTCGTCTCCTATAAACAATTCATATACTCAAAAAGTCTCAGAGTGCCATTGCCGGATACTCTAGTGATATGAGGGAACCCACTTCCTTCCAGATCTGAACCGTGCCAGCAAAATCGTTTATTGCTGGAATATTCAAAAGCCCAGTCAAATAAGCAATGGTTACACAGTTATAGAAACGAATTTTTACACGCAAGGTTACATACATTACATACAAACGCTCGAGAGCTACGCGATAGTACAACTCTGGTCACAATTGCGATCATTCGCCCGCGATCTCGCAAACTTAAAAAACTCCCCTGTGATTAAGAGAAAATTTTGACACCTACAAACGCGGTTTCAAGCGCAATTATACAAACGCCCGTTCTCATGCGATCATGGATTGGTCACGTCCAGAAGCCACCAGAAGCCAATAAATGACACTCATATACACTAGATAACAATTTTCAGGGCAACATTTTCAGGAAGTTTATTGATAGGGGGAAATCACTCTCTTCTAGCGTTTGAGCCGTACACCCAAAATAAAACATTACAACTCGAGATCCGCACGAACATTCGAAAGAAAATGGGGACGAGCATAGCATAGTTAGTAAAGTGATTGCCTTGTACGGAGTTCACCTGGGTTCCGTTCCCAACCCCGTACATAGGGTTATAGATTTCTCAAAAACAGATTTTTCTTACCCGAAAAAAGAGGCGAGTGACCCTAAGGTTAAAACCTCTATAGTCAAAAATTAAACAAAAACACATTCGAAAGCCCACGTGAATATGCCAACAGTAGCACGATTCACATACGCGAAGTTACATACACGTTAGCACATGCGACATACCAACGACCACGTAATTAAACTCGTTAGCATACAAATGCTCGAGTCCTTCGCGATCGTCCACGCACACATGCTTCACGATCAGACAAACATGATTCTCTATGATTCAGTGAACGTTTTAAGACTTATGTATATCGTTAATATATCGTTCTAATGCAGTCATTAAATCTCCATGTCCCCACTTCTGAACCGTGCATTTCATATCGTAATCAGAATCACGACCCGCTGCAATTGGCCTGAAGCAGTGTGTTAGTGGGTGGCATTTACCGTCTCGTCTGCGATTTTAGTGAGTGATTCTTAAAGGGAGCCAAGCTCTACAGCTCCAGTTGGAACATTAATAAAAAAGATAAGTTCTCATCATTCTTCAGCAACGCATCGCGATATATTCGTTAGAAGGTGTAACATAGCTAGGGTGACCATACTTCCTGGTTTTCCAGGACATATCCTGGTTTTGAAGTGGCTGTCCTAGTATCCTGGGATATCGAGGAATATGCTTGCATTGTCCTGGTTGTTATCTTCCACGTCTAATTTGTCCAGGGCGCAGTTCGTCGCTGTTGTGCTATCTTATGACAAACGCCATTTTGGGGTAAACTGAGTTAAATATGCCACATCACGTGTCTAAAAAATCTCTACAAGGTGGCGTTTTCAGAATTTTGATATTCTGCTTGGTTACTGAGATATAGCAAAAAACATAATGAGAAATTTTGAATTTTTTGCTTCAAATGACTGTGTCGGAGGATTAACTCAAGGTATCTTGATATATAAGATGTTTTTATGTGTAAAATTCTCTAAAGAACACAATGGCATAATAACTTTTAAAACAAAATTACTCGAATTGTGAGAAAAATGTAGATTTAGTTTTAAACTGAAAATATAGCATATTTGGCAACACTGTAACCAAAAATAACTATTTTTGCTAGATTCTCTGACTCATTTCCTTTAAAATGCATCTCACCGATTGTTTATAGGCCAAACTAAACCAAAGATATGAATAAAAGTTAATAATTGATGATTTTTTTCTATGGAAAATTTTCCATGCACGGTTATGACACGCCATACAAATTTTGTCATCTATACACACCTATGACACGTGTGAGTGCGACTTTTGATTACATTTATAGTCAAAACTCGCAACATAGTCAACCGATCTTCATAATATTTGAGAGATTTATGAAGAATAGATTGAAACATCAATTGTCTTCATTGAATTGTTTATACCATTTATAATTTTCAAGATATTCAATCTCAAACTTTAAAAATCGTTTTTCTCGAAATGAGCTAAATGGCGCTTGTCATAAGATAGCACAACAGCGACGAGTTACGGCCGACTGCGACTATAAGTGCAACGTGAACTACTAGGAAAACGAAATCGAACATCTTTTGTATGTGGGATTTTTCTGCCTGGCAGGAACCGCGAACATGGTTCCAGTTCATAAAAGAAAATAAGCGAGACAACAATTATTATCACGGAATAACTTAATTGAGCGCTGTCTGGGTGTCACTTCAGAGACTGATTTGCCATGTCAAACAGCCTTCATAACAGGTAGTGTGAAACGTCGCGCTCAAATTGATATTACTTCCACCCACCTATTCGCCGCTTTTGATAGAGTGAACTACGATATGTAAATTATGTACTAAAATAGATAAATTTGGAAATAGTGGTAGTTTTTACATTTGTTTCGATCCTAGTTCACAGATTTAGAAGTAATGGTTTTCATTGGAGATTGTCAGACATTTACTTTTACGTCAGGAATAGCCCAGGGAGGCTACTTCAATGACGAATATTTAGTGCTAAAGACTCCACGACGGCCCTTCGCAGACAATTAAAAAAAATCATCTCATCCGCTCGCTCAGTTGCAGCTTTCTCCAACAATAGCTTTTAATCTTCGTTGGTTGTGGTGTAGCAAGAACTGCATTTGTATAAATCCGAAGAAGTGCCTGAGTTGCGAATTAACACGACGGACATTCTGGCAGGGTATCGCCAAACACGTTAGAGAGGGACGTAACAAAAACTTAAAAACCACATCAGTGTGTGAATATGTTTCTCAAAGCAATTTATGCCATTTATTAAGTATTTTGTCGAAGTTTAGTAACGTGTCTCTATGTTCAACAAATCTCTGGAGTTGACGACACCATGAATGGCATACCTCTCTTAAGGTTAAAAATTAACACGAAATATTTCATATTTCCACTATGTTCAAAAGAACTTCCCATTCGACGTATAGTCTTTCTTTGATGATCCTAATACGGTCGAAGATAAATTATAATCAAGTTCACTACGAAAGTTTTTTACACACAAGGCAATACTATGAACAAGCAAACTGTACATGACTTACATTGAACTCAAGCAGGTGCTGTACTTGCTTGTTCAGTTTGTTTTATGACGAGAAGGGATAATGAATTTATTCTAGCGTCAACTTGAGCGGACAGAACGTTTCCTCTGTTTTTCTAAGGCTGTGCACTATACATCTGCATTTCTGAAGAGTCTCACCAGATAGAAATCCTTTTTATATTTTTATTTTGCCGGAGAGAAAGTGAAAAGCTGAACACCTTGTGTACTGCCGTTAAAAGCATATTTGTCCCATGTTCTATGGGATTCCCTATATACATGGGACAATTATGCTTAGAACGGCAGTGTAATACTGTAACGAAGGTTGTGATATTATGGCACGACCAGAACTTGCCAAAATATTGAAAGGGTGTGCTCTAACTCTAATCTGACACACATTTTGTTTGAGTTTTTTGCAGAAAAAGTGTTTTCATTTTCTATTTTTTCAACCACCCTAGTATTGCTTTAACGGAATACTACCAGCTCGTTCGCAGCTACATACATAATAAAGAGAGTGGGTCAACTGCCATCCTTAAAATAACTACTTTCCGGAACGGGAACCGGAACATAGGAAAGCGAGAAAGCCGAGTCACGCTACTTTGTTCCTCATTCCGCAAACACTATGGCACTTTCGGTGAATGTAGGCCAATCATTCTAGTCTGGGAACGAAATACAGTGACGAATTGCTAGCGTAGTGAGAAACGTTTCAAGTTTTCCTAAAAAGCGTTCATTGTTCGCTGACAGTTTGAAAAATAAACTGTTTTCTTTTTCTAAACGAGATTTTTTGCAGAATGAATAAACATCCAAAATGAACCGAAATGAGGATTAAATAAGAACGGCACGACAAGCTGGTGGAACGGAGAAACTGCCGCCGGTATGACTCATAACCATCTGCAAAACCGACAGGGGCTACGCCCGTCGTCCAGCTGGATGATGAGCCTCTAGATGGTAGTAGGTGCTTGGGCTTGGATATTTTTCGCCATCCACCTAGCATGAAGTGCGCGATTAACCACGAGAAATAAAACCGGTTTCCGCGAGGATTTATTGTGCTGATATAACAGTTATGAGCGGGTCTGTCTTCCATCATTCGCATATCTAGAATGGGCAGTTGAAAGGACCTGCGAAGTAAATAGGTATAATATGGCCACACACATTTTAATTTATGCATGCAGCTGGCGAGACGATAGGAAAGACTTATTGTTTGTATATATGCGGCCAGCTGACCCACCCGCACGGTGCTGCTGTGCTTTCCAGTTGAAGATATAGCTGATGTGCAACACTACATCATTATTCCTAGCGGAAAATCTTAAAATTAAAGGCATGTGGAATCGCGCTCGCATTGTTACCGAATAGCGCCGAATGTGCTTTGTTTTCGTAACATAGTGCGGGGCAGTTCGAGATACAGATACGGGAAGATAACCAAATGCAAAATGGCAATTTAAATGCTCGGCGAGAGATTCGTGGCAAATTGATTACATCAGCGGAATGAAATTCACACAATTGATGTATGAAATGTCTAAATACGGTTATTTTGTTCACTACGTTAAACCACAGAGAACAGGCATTTGTGTACGAACTACTAGATATGAAATGCTTGTGTAAACGTTTGAACGAAAACCCGTTAAAATACTAGCGCCACTAAAGCGATATACCCAACCTAATCCTAACTTTTCTAAGTAATGTGTTGTGCCCTTAAGTGCAAAATGGTTCATTCATTTTTTTTTCTTTTAGGGAAAAATAGAGGTTGCATAGACGCTGGTGTTTGGCTCCCATGCCAAAAGACAGTTCGTTTCCCTATACTCGTCAACGACCCAGACCTTCTGTGATTGGATAACTGAAACATCAATCGGTACCGGCCAGTTGCTTTAGGTGTTTACACATGTTGTTTTTGGGTTTAGTGTGTAACTGGCGCCAATTTGGTGTCAGTTTGAATCTAAATATAGTTTAACTGGCAGCAAGATGGTGTCAGTTACTGACGAGTGAAACACGAAACATTAAAATCCGATTTTTCTAAGTGATGTTGTGCCCTTATACGCGAATGGGTTCATCCATTGTTTTTAGGGAGAAATTCAAGGTTGCATATATTAGTCAGTGTTTCTTAGCTTAGCTCAGCTTAGTTGACCGCCGCGAGTTTCCCGGGATTGATCAAAGCCTGTTGAAATTGCATATTGAACCAATTGTATGATACTTGCAACCTAGAGAGACTAAGATTATAGTATGATCAATAACGTAAATGGCTACGCCCATACAGGTCAATTTTGGAATGGGAAGAATTGTGAGTTCAAGACTTGTGACTATTATGACCGAGGAATTCTCGGCATCATCTACAAGTGCCGCAGGATAGGACTGGTGTTAGTAGGTAGGGAAATGAATTAGAATATATCCTGGTAGATATTTGCGATTTAGTTAAGTACTCACGCGCTTTGTCTTTTCCTCTTGATATTAAAGTTTTCAGGTGCGCGAGCTCTAGTAGAAATATGTACATTAGTTAGGCATTCTATTACATATGAAGTGTTCGGAATGCTAATGTTCGTTTGACTACCTCTTTGTTTTCGATATAAGGGTGCCCTTTGCAAATTTAACAAAAATGCTATGTAACGAAAAGTAGTTAGGTTTTCAACGCTTATAATTCAACCATTTCACGAAATTATCGAAACATATCGGTCAGAAATACTTCTAAGAATACACTCCAATGGATAAAACCGTAGATTTTTGATATTATGGCATAAAAAATGTATAAAAGTCTAAATACTACGCATTTTCACACAGGAGGTAGCGCTTCCCGAGTAAATTCTCATGGGTTCGAAACACCTTACAACCCCTTAAAAAGACAATAAATATTGTTCGTTAGAAATTTTACAACCATCAGGACACCATAAAATGGTCTCAATAACCCAAAGATACACCAAAATATGGCTTTTCGTGGGATCTACCGGACCACGGCGATGGTGTTTTCATTGATACCATTATAAACATTATCAAAATTCCATATAAAATGGGGAGTAACTCTGAATCATGAGCATGGGGTTATTATGGACTTATCGCATGCTCGCGCTACGCTGAATGACGTCATCGTCGACTATTCGGACAAGCTCAGTTGCCTATTGAACGGCGAGCAGAGCACTGTGCTGTGTGCTTTTACAGCCAGTGTGTCAGTCTTATCATACATTACCAAAAACTGGTCGTAAGTTTTCAACACCATGCTTTACCTTGATCTGTACTCGTTTCAAGCACACATTTTATGTACAACTCCATGTGCGTACATGGAGAACATAACGTCGTGGAACTAGTTATCCATTTCGCTCCAATCATAATCACCAGCGTGGCTTGGGGCGTATCTTTCATTGTATAGGTGCACGATGTACTCGTACAGCTGATTGATTAAAATATTGAATAATTGTACACCGTTCGTTTGAGCGGTTGCATGCGTGCATGATATCAATCTGTGCTTTCGTTTCGCAAAGATAAAACTTCCTTAGCAAGAAATTTACGCGAATCGATGGAAAATGCAACGAAACTTTATTGTTTATGTACACTAAATATAAACACTAGAAAAAATTCTCAAGGCGCAATAGTTGTAGACCCCACTGAGATGGGGGAGCACACTCTCTTCCTTCATTTGAACCGTACACTCAAATTTAAACATCCGAATAACGGCTTGCACAAACATTCAAAGCCCACGCGAATGTGAAAACAACTACACGGTTATATGAACGAATTCAACCTGCCTAGTTACAAATACGCTAGCATATGCGCAATAAAACGCCCACGAGAACAAACATGTTAATATAGAAACGCTTGTGTCCTTTGCGATAATACAAAGCTGCTCACCCATGCGATCATCTGCGCACACATATGCCCGCAATCTCGCATATATAGATACTTTTCGATGATCAAGCGATTATTCCAACTCCCGTTCGCGAACATGAATCGTTCACGTCCAAAAACCTCTACCTTTGGTCCTAGCAGCCGTATACCCTTGAAGTCTCAGGACCGCAAGGCCGGCTACTCTAGTGATATGGGGGAACTTACTCCCGTCTAGATCTGAACCGTACACTCAAATTCGCGGTTCGGGCGAACATTCGACGCCAATATGAAAGTGGTTACACAGGTACGCAAACGAAGTTATAAACGCGTAGTTACATACACGCGACACACACGCACAGGCGATCAACCCAGTTATCATAATAACGTTCAAGTTCTGCGCGATATTAAAGTCCTGGTTACAAACTCGAACATGCAATTGAGATCATCCACGTAAAACTACGTTCGCGAGCTGGAAAACATATAAACGCCCTTATGTTCAATTGACCAACAATTTATAAATGCAGTCTCAAGTGCGATTATATAAACGCGCGTTTCCTCGCGATCATATATCGGTCACGTGCAGAAGCCCCTGCCTTTGCTCCTAGCACCATAGGTCCATGCCTTCGGTTCTAATAATAGCCGCATACTCCAAATTAAACATCAGACTCGTAGTCCGCGCGAATATTCAAGTATCCACACGAATATGAAATTGACAATACAGTTATGCAGTCGAATTTATACACACGAAGTTACATACACACTAGCACACACGACATATAAACGCCCACGCGATCAAACATGTTAGCATACAATCGCTCGAATCCTCCACGATCATCCTTGCGTACCTTGGGTTGCAAACATGTAAACGTCACTGTGAATTTAGCTTCTTTAAACTTATAAACGCGATTTCAAGCGCGTCTACAAATGTGCATATTAGCGTGATCATAAATCATTAGCGTCCGGAAGTCCCTACCCGGGGTCCTAACAGCCTAGGTACTGGCCTTCAGTCGGGCCAATCTAATAAAAAAGAAACACAAAATGACGCTGATATACACTGCGCTACACGTTCCATGGTGACATGACCGGATACCCTAGTGATAGAGGAAATTAGCTCTCTTCTACCATCTGAGTCGTTCACTGAAAATGAAGTACACGTTTGTGCACGCGACATACAAACGCCCACGCGATCGAACATGTTATCATATACACACTCGAGCCCTTCGCGATGATACACATAAACGAACATGCAATCTCGAGCATGCACACACACAACTATGCCCAAGATTTCGCAAACTTCCCGATGATTTATTAAACGCTGCAACACTTATAATCTGATCAACGCACTTTCAAGCGTGAATAAATAAACGTTCAATCCCATGCGAACTACCTACCCATACACATCTGAGCCGTACACTCAATGTCACAATCAGAATCACGGCCCGCTGCAATTTATCTTAAGCAGTGCTTTAGTTGGTGATATTTCCCGTCTCGTTTGCAATTGTAGTAAATGGTTCTGACAGGGAAGCCTTCCGAGAACCAAGCTTCGCAGCTTTAGTTGGGTCACCCTAGATATCCCCTACGAATAATAATATTTCTACTCTATGCCTAAAATCATACACTTTCTGCAGTTTTTCTATTGCGAAAAAATCTCAGGAATCAAATGAAACTTTTGTGATCTTAGGCAGAATATGGAAAATTGGGGCTTTAGGGTATTCATGTAAAATTTTATCATTTTCTCATGCGTGTATCTCTAGTATTCTTAGATTATTTTTTCTAAAATTTACCTTATTGAACGTGGAATATCCTTAGGGACAAAATAACTATACATTTGTTAGCGATAAAATTCAGAAGCATTAGATTTTTGAACGTTTCGGTACCCTTATTTTTGCATTAAATAGCACATATCAACTATATTTTAACATTAATTATTATTTAATTCACTATTTTATTGAAAAAAATGTGGCTTTCAGGCTAAATGCGGAAAAACTAATGATTCTGCATTTTAACGATAACCGATCTATTTCCATTTTGTTCCTAAGGATCTCCTACGTTCAACAAGCTGCATTTGATGAAAATTGATTGAAGAATAATATATCCAAGAGAAAATGATAAAATGTGATATGATTGACAAAATACCCCAAAACGCTAACGCTAAACGCTATTCGACAACTTCGTATCGTGTGCCATTGATTTCCGCCTCGGACTAGCTCCCTTTCTACTAGCTATCAAATGTTTAGAATATTTAGTCAGTTCGATTCTTGCAGCCTTTTAAAAAGCATAAAGTCTCTTTCACTGCTCTACGATCAACGCCAGCGATTTCGGTCTACATATCACACCAACATAGCGCTCATGTTGAACAATAGATGAGAAGAACAGATCGTTTTTTTTCGGAAAGCCATGTTCAAGTATTATCTGCCAGAGCTCGTTTTATTTTACTGAATCGTACGCCACCTTGAAATTCACAAAGAGATGGTGAGTACACAATTTGTATCCCCACAATTTATCCAGAATTTATCGCAGGGTGGTCCCTCGTTGATCATCCTATATAAGAGCATTGCAACCATTTTTTGATTTCTCAAAGCTCTACGCCCGCTCCTCCTCTCCTTGAAGATTGTAACAAACTGTCGAAGTAAAGCGCAAATATCTATTTCCATTGTGGTAGAATATGAGGGGAAAACCACATTTAAAGGCATAGCTTTGAAACTATCTCTCGGAAAATTACTTTTAATCTTAAAAAAATCTTAGTGTTTGACTAAACATATATTCAATTCTTGGAAAATACGGAATCACAACATTTTGGAATATTTGGCTTTGGATTTTTCTCAACTCCCATAACAATGAAAATATTAAATTTCAAAATACTCTCGGATGATTTCGTTTGGAATCGATTACAAAATTTGTTTAGTTTTAGGAACCGCGACCATCTTTCCGGGATTGACCATAATTCCGGTTATATTGTAGGGAGTACTGGGGTTACCTCGCTTCACATAAACGAAAAAAAATGTTATATCGGTTTTTGAACAAGTATTGAGACGTTTAAAGTTTCCTGAATTCGTAAACCACATACATTGGACGACTACCTGCGGGGTTTTTGGTTGCATTGGCCACTCTTCAGGTATTTCGGGAACATAGTACCCCCGGCAAAGAGCATACTTTTGAACCGATTCTAAAATCCGTATTGCGACATGTCAAGTTTCATGATTTTGCTAAACGAGTGCAACGAACAACATGTTCATGGTTTTTGGTGGGATTAGGTTGGTCTGACAAAGAGAACTTTTTTACCGGTTCAAAAATTCATCTCGTGTCGAATCAAGTGCAAAGAAGAACAAATTGACGGTTTTTGGTGACATTGGCTGTTTTCCCGATTGTTCCGCGGCCCTGGTTTTTTCAGCAAAGAGAGCATTTTTGATCAGGTCTGAAACAAATGCAATGAATTGAGGGTTTCTGATGCATTGGTCACTCTTCGAAAATTTCTGGCACGTGGTTCCTACGGTGAAGAGTACACATTTTTACCGGTTCTTTCTGCTGGATAGACTAGGTTCCTGGTATATCATAGAAAGGTAACAATGCCACCAAAACCCTCAAAATGTTCTTCAGTACACTTGTTTTGCAAAATTATGAAGCTTGACATGTAATTTTTTCTTAATCTAAAAAGGAAATGATCCCATTTGCGCATGACGGCACAACACGTAACATAGAAAAGTTAGTTTCTACTCGTCACTCGACGTTTTCTAAGTTTGACATACGGCAATACGGTTTACAAAACCAATGAAAAGTGTCCTCTTTGCCGGAGGAACCAGATTCCCGAAATACCTTTGAGAGTGGCTAATACCACGAAAAACCCTCGGAACGTCTTGCAACACATTTGTTTTACAAAATCGTAAAATTTTATACGTCGCAAGACTCCAAAAACGGATATAAAAGTTTTATTCTTTATGTACATGGCCACTTTTTGTATAATTATTTTGGGATGCACTTTTTCGCTTGGGAAATACCACAAAATACCTTCATTATACAGCCGTACGAATCCAACCTTTCCTGTTAAATCTCCTATTAAACTTCTGACTGACCTTTGAGAGAAAAAAACTCGTGTAGACTACTAAACTTCGATTGATTCATTGTTCAATTGAACTTATGCTCTTTTTCCATCACGCTTCGTAAACGGCTGACCTTGGCATCGTGCAGTCAAAGTTGTTTTTAAAGTGCAATTAAATCTGATCGCATGCTAGGGGCGTCGTTATCTATAAACCAGTTAGTTAGAAGGGTGCATAGGCATTGCACTTAGATAAGGGCATAAACACCCACGGCTGAAGCACTGCCGCTAATAACACTCTTGTTATTTTACGATTAGGCCGTACTGAGCTCGCGAGCACATTTCTCCTTCACCTGATGAACATGAAATTTAATACAAAGCAAAGAGAAAAAGCGCTATCGACATTTGGTCTGGCGTGTGCTACAAATATTAAATAATAAAAACGCTTTTAATCCACCTAACAGTGTGATGAGACATTTCTTATAACTCTTATCACTCTCTTCGGATATTATATCGTTTGAGAACATTTAGAACTTGATGCTTCGCGATGTTTTTGATAACACATACTACATGGGATAGTGGCAGGACTCAGAGAATCACTCAAATCAGCATAGGACAACATCAGTGCTAGAAATCTCAAACCAAATCAATGGGAAGGCGAAAAAATGACCCATAAAATAGACATACAAACGAATTATTGCTAATGCTCTGTTAATAAAATATCTAAATTCCTCAATCAATGCATTGTGGTGGGTAAACTGATTTTCCTAAAGGGGTTATGTATATTGTACTGAGCCAAAAAAATCGATTTTTTTAATCGATTTAAAGTTTATACTTTACTCAAATTTCCAACGCGACTGAGAACTAAGAAATCAACGCTTTTTCTTGAAAAAACCCACCATTCAAAGAAAATCAACAGAGCATATTTTTAGACTTGGTTTTATTTCCTATTTAAGAACTATTGTGTTTTTTACATCCTAGATTGCATGATTCAGTGATCGAAACCCAAAACTTTATGAAGTATTTGAAATTATTATGTGTGTTTGCTATTGAAATTGACAAAATGATTGTATATAATAGTATATAGTCCCTTTGGCGATTGTTTACTTTTTCGGTCCCACCTATCAGCATTGAAGTATCGCCCTTACGTTTTTTTACAATACCAATTTTACAATTGGTGGGGGTTTGGTGAAAATCGATCTTAATGTCTAAACGGCATAATTCCGAAACCGTAATTTTTGAAGTTTTAAAATTATGCAGAATTAATTTTTCAGAAAATAGTAACAGAGCAAAAAAGTACCAAAGTCCAAAAAAATAAATTTTTGTCAAACGTAATTTTTTCGAGTTTACATCAAATCTCAATGTTTCATGCATTATAATGTCATTTCTCTTCAAAAATACAAATTTGATTTTGAAAATTTTTCATTTCAGTTTATATTGGAATTTGCTGTGTGATTGCACTCTTCAACTCGTAACTCCGGAACCGGAAGTCCAATCAATAAAAAAAAATCAATTACAGCCGTTGGGAAGATTGTACCTTTCATTTGAGACTAACTTTGTGCAAATCGATCCAGCCATCTCTGATTAACAGAGGTCATATTTTTTCCACATACACACATACTCACACATACATACAGACATGCATACACACACAGACATTTTCCGATCTCGACGAACTGAGTCGATTAGCATATGACACTCGGCCCTCCCGGTCGGGATTAGATCGATGAATTTTAGAGTGAATGAGAAAGGCAAAAACATTTTTAGCAAATGTTGAAATTTATGCATTTTTTGGTGAGCAGTTCTATGTTTCATAGACATTAAATCAATTTTAACTTCGCTTCCTATTAAATAAAGACTCTTATTACAGTACATCTCTACAAAAACGAGATCAATTTGAAAATAAATCTGAGGATTATGATTGATTACAGAACTCTGGAATTTTCTATTGGAATGTTTTCAGGCAGGAATTTGATATTGATGCTATTAGACAACTGTGAAATCAAGACCAAGAGATCAGTTACATATCAGGACCCCATTCCGACAATTTATTAAAAGTCCTCATGATGTTTACAACAACAGGTTATCAATCTACGGATCAGATAATTGTTATTGTAATATTGAATTAAATCAGTCTGCATCAATAAATTTTCAACTTCAATCCAATTTTTTTTTTTTTGGGTGTGGGGGGGGGGGTTGTATGGTGTTAAACCTTCTCTTGGCTACGCCGTTGCTTGGAGTTATTTATTTCGCTTTTTTCCGATATGTTTCAGATCGATCCGATGGTTATAAGTTGGAAAAATTGCAGTCAGAAGGTTCGCACAAATGAACATTTTTGTATTGATAAGTTATCAAGTTCCTTCCAGACCACTTGGAAGTGTTCGGTGATTATTTCTAGCGGTTGTAGATAGTAAAATGAAATACAAAATTCGTTTTATCGAAATAATGTTTAGCTTATTTCAATGGATTATTACTATATTGAA
Organism: Topomyia yanbarensis; assembly: GCF_030247195.1. Taxonomy (NCBI): domain Eukaryota; kingdom Metazoa; phylum Arthropoda; class Insecta; order Diptera; family Culicidae; genus Topomyia; species Topomyia yanbarensis. Next base: position 78,396,309 of record NC_080671.1, read on the forward strand.
CAATAAATAGGCGACAAAGAGTAATCAACAAACAACGAGCCATAACTTTTAAAGTATTCAAAATAGATATTTGAAGTCTTCAGTAAAGTTATTCGCAAAAGTAAGAGCTACAAATTTGCTGAAGACATCATTTCGATATAATCACTTCCAAAAAAATTTGTGAAAATATCTCACTCATAGGGGGATTAATCAGCAAAAGCACAATACCAAAAGAAAGGGCATATTGCTTCCATTAAATTCTCCGAAGATACTATTGACCTAAAATAAGCCGTTTTGGCGTTAATAATAGATTACATGTTTTGGTCATATTTCTGGCTATGGGAAATGATAAAAATCTTTCGTCCGCATTTAATGTTAAATATCTCTTTTGATAGTAGTCAGATTTCAACAATCTATAGCTTGTTCGAAAGGTATTCGTTAAAGCTGTCTAAAAACATATGAATTGTTAATCTATATTGTCAATTTCGGCAGATAATTAAAAAAAACTGCAAAAAACGCCATTTTTGCGCATTCAAACATTAATATCTTGGAAACTAAACATCAGAATCAAAAACAAATTAATAGCGTTCATACTGTTTTTTAGTTCTTTTATTTAAAATTGGTTTGGATAAGATCGGTTCAGCCATTGCTGAGAAACACGAATGAGAATTTGTCCGTTACATACACACACACACACAGACACACACACACACACAGACATTGTCCCAAATCGTCGAGCTGAGTCGATTGGTATATAACACTCGGCCCTCCGGGCCTCGGAAAAAATCTTGAAAGTTTGAGCGAATTCTATACATTTCTTTTATAAGAAATGTAAAAAACCGCTTTGCTCCATTCTGTCAAGTCACGCACTAGCAGTGAATCCCTAATACCTGGGGGGATCATGAAACGCTTCTCGATTATAAGTTATAGCGCATTAGATGTTAGTCCTATTGCTTTTGGCACAAATTCCGAGACGCTTTCGGGGAGCGTAGCATATCTAAATGCAGCGTTCAACCTCGACTATGACATTCGCTTCCTGACACGCATGTAGGTACGGGAACTCGTAATCCTTGCTCCAAGCGGGTTTTAAAAGTGTTCTGTTCCTTGAGTGAGTGTTGGCTTCTTACTCTGTCGTTTTCGACATTTCGGGCTTTTGGCAAACATTGAGTTCCCTTCACCGTAGCCTTCTTCGTGTCACAACCATAAAAGGCACGGGTTCGTTCGGATCGATAAACTGTCATATGTACGTGTACATAGTGGTGATATTTGCCGACTGGAAAGCCGGTAGACATTTAGCCGTTTGAACGGTATCGGGCCGGTGGTGGACAGGTCATTGACCAACACCGAGCGAGGCAGCAGGATCTAGCAAAAGCATCCATCTGACAAGCCACCTATTATTTTATTTACGAGAAGATGGTATCTTGATGATAATTGAGAACAGCGGGAACATTTTGTGTAACTATATATATTTAATTCACTGCACTTTGCTCCGATTACGCTTGCTGTTAAATTTAACTTGTTTTTAGGCTGTTGGTTACTTTCTATATTTACTAATAGTAAATGACTATCCATTTCGTGGAGTACAATATAAAGTATGTTTATTCGTATTAGGTGAACTGAGTTTTTGTGCTAGGCTTACAGTTTTTCAGCGTGCTAAAAACTGACAGCGTTGACAGTCGAAAATGGAACCCTTTTAAGTCGTAGTTTTGTAACTCTTTTTTGTCCGACCACCGCGAATTGTTTAGCTTTCATCTTGTCTCGGTCCATGAAATATAAAGTTTGTTTCCCAAAATAGGGTAATAATCATTTCAGTTTGAAGTTCGCTAACATATTTTATTCGAAAACAAGGCTGACCCGGATCGCCTCTTCACATACTATATCGGCTTGAAATGTAACTGACCGGCAGCTAGTAGCTAAAATAATCGCAAACCAGTGGTAGTACGTGGGCATGTGGTTTGGCACACTTTGTGAAACATGCAAATCTGTTATTTTCCTGTTGTTGTTTGTTCTTGATTTACGCCATCCCACTTTTTTCCTAGTTTAGACGACGCGCCGAAACATTTGTTGACGAAATGGTCTTTGAACCGAGTGCTTTGAATTATTTATTTTGCAGTTAATGGCTCCACCGCAAACACGTGAAACGTGATCGTTTTGAGTAGCTCCGAAATTGTTGGAAGCGATATACTATACTCGGAAGAAGTTATGACAATGAAATGTACCTTCTTTTCAAGAAAGCGGTTTGATGATTATTACCCTATAAGTAAGATACAAAATTTGTTTCTTGTATAATTTGAGCTAGCTAGTTGGTTGTAGTAAATTCTGCTTAAAAAAACTCTGTCGAATACAGTATTTGAAAAAATTAATGCCATTATGTTTTTCTAAGATTTTTAAACAGTTCAACAAACTTTACGCCAAAATTAAACTTGAGCTTCTCGTTTAAATCTAAGGTTCTAATTGGACAAAAGCAAAACATCATGCTATTCACTGGTTCAACATAAATATAAAATATGAATATAGGTTCAAAAGGATGCTTGCAAGTAATCATAGCAGGTGATGCAACTGAAACATAAAATATACGCAAAAAACAATGTAACTTAAATTCTCTTGGAAAAGTGTGATATAATAATAAAATTAGTAGATAAGAGGATTTAGATTAAGTATAATTAGCCGGGCAATGTAATGAATTTTTTTGTATTCGTACTTTTTGCCCGTATTTTTTTATTGTTTGGTAATTGATGACTATATGTCTATTTTATCTAAAAATGGGGCTACTTTACGCCAAGCTTTACTCAGGTCCATATTACACAATCTGTATATTTGATTTAAAATTTACTCTTATTTTGGGATTTGTTTCTAATTCATAGCAGGTTCTCTTTAGCGTACTAGTTTGACAGCTTTAAAAAAAACTGTTATCGATAATTTGCTAGTTGAGTGGTGTATTTGCAGTGGTGCAAAAATATAAAAAGGCTATTGTTTCTAGAAGTATTTAAACTATGTGTATTGAAGCAATTCGTTGTGGAATGACAGAAAGAGTAGCGGGGAATAGGTCTACAGTGCAGGCGAATGACCTTATGGTTAAAACCTTAATAAACAGAAAAAGCTCCTCAGTAATATTGGAAATGGATATCTCATCAAAGATGGATGAACTGACCTGCCCATTAAATGTAACAAGTTCTTTTCACTGTCTTTGGAGGTACTTCTGCCATAACATCAAACAGTATTTCTTGAGTGTGATGAACCGAATAATTTTATATATATCGAATAGTTTTTAAGTTTTTCTCATTCTTTGTTTGAAAAAATGCCTACCTTGTATTCCCTCACCTAGGTTGATGGGTCTGACGGCATTGAAAACATCATCAAGCATATTTCGTTCATCTTTTTTTAAAAGTACCAGTCCGCCCGGTCAATTGGTTTTTCCATCAACTATTTTGCATAATTTGAATCGTGATAATCTAATAAATCGACTGATTATCTTCTTTTAGAGTTTAATAAATGCTTTATAGGGATAAACCCGTGACAAAGTTGAACGCATTTTTTCCAACGCATACTATCAAGCGTTTAATTCTTATAGACTCACCCATAGTTCTTTAAACCTGATGGGGATATATATGTTGAGGTCGGTTAAAAAATCAAAAAAAAATATTCTTTGTTCTTAAAGCACAGACTAACAGACATAACACTATGAGGGAGTTCCCTCAAAAAATATTGATCCTGCAATTTTTCCAGAACACTAACTTCACCTTTTACTCATGGTCGTGAAAATGTATCAATTTTAAAATATTTTTAATATTTTTTTGACAAGTGAAAACAATGCCTGTTTTGGAAAAATCGTTCCCGTTCGTCAAATTAAAAATATTAATTACAATGAGTCGTTCAAGGACACCACAAGTCCCTGTACTAATGAAACATTTTTGTTTGAGTTGTTAGACAGGAATCGTAGTCACGGTAAACCACTTTGAAACAATAACGCGTTTTTCGGAAAGTACTTTAACTTTTACAATTATTAAGACTTTTTCATGTTCCCAAGTGGATGTTGTAAATTAGGCATTATACTACGCTAGACGTATAATAAGTATTTGATACAAATATGGCTACATACCTTTACAAAATTTTAAACTTTTTCCTTTTTTCCTGCATCTTAACATATATAACCTCTTAATGGTAAATCAATATCATTTGCTGGTATTTAGACTAGTTCATGTAGTTTGATTACATGATATAAATGTGCTTTTCTTTTTTTCTTCTTTTTTATTACCGACTAAGAGTGAGTCACTTTTCCTCTTTTTACATGTTGTAACGACCTTTAATTAGTAAGGGACTGGAAGGTGTGAAATATTTTTTAATATTAAGTGCCATAGTACTCAAGGGAGAGCAATGAGTTGAAGGAAGAAAGTTTAGAAAAGCGTGAAGTAGGGTTATATGAGCAAGCTTAAAGTTTCCCGGCGACTTTAACTTTTTGTCTGCTACCGCAGGAGTCAGGATATTTTGGCATTTGAAATGCGAATCACCGTCATTAGTCTGGCTTTGCTGTACTTCTAATAGTTTGTTTTTCTACTACTCATGTATACCAAAAATAATATCGGTCAATTTATACGCTTTTACTTAATCTTTTTGCATTTTTTTTTCTTTATTCGATATGTTATTTTTCCCTTTTATCAGTATATCTTAAATCAGAGTCATACTAACACTCATGAACACATTCAATTGCATATTTTCTCATATACGCTCACAATCGAAACGTACAAGCGCTCGCAGCCTTCGCGATAACGCAAAAGACCCCAGTAATTAGGTGAACGTTTTAGCACCTTTAAATTTACAAACGCGGTCTGAAGCGTTAAGCCACCGCTCGCGCGATCATGAGTCAGTCACGTTCGGAAGTCCTAGTAGCCTAGCCTCATGCCTTCAGTTGGACCATTTAAAACAATGACGCTCCTATTCACTAGACAACACGTTTCATGGTGACAAGGCTGCACAGTGGGACCAACCTAAAAAAGGTGAGACAAAACCTATTTGAGGCCTTAGATGTCATTTTAGAACCAGCATTTCTTCGTATGATATGTTCACAATATTATTCTGCAACTTTTTAAATAGAATATTTTGTTGTTAAGTAAAGTAGAGTACCCGAGCAAATTTTTTTTTTAAGAAATTGTTTTAGAGGGTCGATGTCTTCAACAAAGTTGTAGAATATTATGTTTTGAATAACTTCTTCTAAGATACCACAGACATCAGATCTCAAATTTGAGGCAAAATTGTTGTTTTTTGAAAATTTGATCAAAAAATCAGATTTTCGATATTTCCATGCTAAAAACCTTAATTGATTAATTTAATATGTTCTACAAACTTGCAGGTATCACTAAAATACAAGTTTTTGTTGAAGGAACTAATAACATAAAATCAATATTTTGGCTTCTAAAACTATTTTTCATATAAATTTACTCTATTTTCATCAAAGATTTCTGTTTTTAGGTGCACTTTTGTGCAGCCAAACTTTGGCTATTCCGATACTCTATTATTCGTAGAATAAAATTAATACTACATAGAAACAGGATATAGTTGGACGCGTTGTTTGGATGACAATTCATGTACGACTGTTTATAACATAAAATGTGCTTATATTATTTTTAATTTATATACATTATTAGCTATTAACAAAATCTTATATTTTGCACGCACTTACAAGCATGTAGAACATATTGAGTTGATCAATTAAGGTTACAATATGGAAAAGTGAAAAAATAATATAAATTTTGAATTTAAACATCCAAAGAACAACGATTTCGGATTAAAAAATGAATCTACAGTATGTATAAGGTATTTTTAACAAAATTGTATATTATACAACTTTGCTGAAGTCCTCAACCATGTAAAAAAATAGAAATGGTTCAACTAAATATGTTCTATATGCCTATAAGTGCGTACAAAATGTAAGATTTTGTTAATAGCTAATAATGTATATAAATTAAAAATAATATAGACACATTTTATGTTATAAACCGTCGTACATGAATGATCACCCAAACAATGCGTCCAACTATATCCTGTTTCTATGTAGTATTAGTTTTATTCTACGAATAATAGAGTATTGCAATAGCCAAAGTTTGGCTGCACAAAAGTGCACCTAAAAACAGAAATCTTTGATGAAAATAGAGTAAATTTATATGAAAAATAGTTTTAGAAGCCAAAATATTGATTTTATGTTATTAGTTCCTTCAACAAAGAGTTGTATTTTAGTGTTACCTGCAAGTTTGTAGAACATATTAAATTAATCAATCAAGGTTTTTAGCATGGAAATATCGAAAAACTGTTTTTTTGATCATATTTACAAAAAACAACAATTTCCCCTCAAATTTGAGGTCTGATGTCTGTGGTATCATAGAAGAAGTTATTCAAAACATAATATTCTACAACTTTGTCGAAGACATCGACCCTCTAAAACAATTTTTTGAAAAAAAAATTTTGCTACTTTAGTCTAACAACAAAATATTCTATTTAAAAAGTTTGTGAACATATCCTACGAAGAAATGCTGGCTCTAAAATGACATCTAAGGCCTCAAATAGGTTTTGTCCCACCTTTTTTGGATTGGTCCCACTGTGGGCTGGGAGCTCTAATGGTATTGAGGAACTCTCTTCTAGTAACTGAATTGTGCACTAAAAATTAAGCATCAGGGTCACGATCCGCGCTATCATTCAAGAACGCAAGCAAATATGCGAATGACCACACAGGTATAAAATTGAATTTAGCCACGCAAAGTTACATACACGCTAGCAGATGCGACAAACACGTCGATTTACAAACTCTTGCGCTTCGTCCACGCACAACTATGTCCGCGATCACGCAAATATGAAAACACCCGGTGATTAAGTAAACATTTTAGCACTTATTATTTCATAAATACGGTTTCAAGCACAGACCTACAAACACATCGGTCACGTTCGAAAGTTCCTAGCCTCGGCTCTAGTAGCATAGTTCCATCCCTTCAGTTGAACTAATTACGCTCATCTCCACTAAACAACGCGTCCCATGGTGACTTGACCGGTTAACCTAGTGGTATGGGGAATCCCAATCTCTTCTAGCATTCAGCACAACAATTTACAAACGCTTAAGACCTTCGCGATCATCCTCGCACACTAAAGTCCGCGGTCTCGCAAACCTGAAAACACCCCGATGATCAAGGGAATGTTTAAACACTACTAAACTTATAAACGCAGTCTCAACGGTAACTTCGGTCCTAGCAGAGTGGGCCCATGCCTTTAGTTGGACCAAAAAAATGACACTCATATTCACTAGACAACACGATGGCGACATGACCGGAGACTCTAGTGATATGGGGACACTTACTTTCTTCTAGCATCCGAACCATACATTAAAAATGAAGTATATGATCCACGGTTCGAGCGTGATCATTCAACAATACACGTAAATATGCGAATGGTCACACGGTTATAACATCGAATTTGTACACGCAACGTTACATATACGCTAGCACACGCGACAAACGCGTTAACATATAAACGCTTGAGCTCTTTCCGATAATCTACGCACATCTCAGCTCACGATCTCATAAACAGGATAACACTCGGATGACTAAGTGGGAGTTTTAGCACTTATAAATTTACAAACGTGGTCTCAAGAGTGAACCTACAAATGCCCTATAAGGAATCAGTAATGTTCGGTAGTCCCTACTTTCGGCTCTAGCCGCCTAGGTCCAGGCATGGCAAAAGCACCGAACGGTACTGCACGGTACGCACTTCTGCCAATAAACACGCCACCGAGAGCATTCATTTCAGCACGCCATACCGGTGCTCGAGAAGAAACACCAGTCGTAGCGACAAAGGCACCGGTGTCGATGCCGACGCATAATATCCAGCTACCGCGCTTAATGTTTCGGCAAAGCACCGACCCGAGTGTTTTTAACTTCGGCAGGCACCGCAGCCGAGGTGCTTCTGACTTCGGCAGGCACCGCGACCGAGTGTCTTTAGTTTCGGTAAACACGCCAGCATGTATTTCGGTGGCGATAGTCGCCGTATTACTGCTGTCTTTTGGGTAGTTTTGTACATCGCAGTTTGGTGCGTTCAAATGAATGAACGCGCTTGGTACTTTGTGATCATTAAGGATTTAGATTGATGATGGTGCTGGAGTCGTATTTTACATTCCAGTAATTTTTTATATCAAATCACCACTGGCCGAATATTACGTCGCTGAAAAAAATTAGGAATATTATTTATTCTAATTATACTGCATAAAAAAAGATTTTTTAATTTATTTTCTTCTATTTTATTACATTTATGCGTACGTTTTTTCAATGCAAAGCATGTTGGATTAGGAGATATTTTTAAGCCATGAAACAAAACAAAACACTCTTAGAAAAATCAAATACTTACAAAATGTCAATTACTCCCGGTTATCCATTAAATTCTTTTTTAAGTAGACAGTTGTAAAGTCGTAGAATGTAAAGACAACAGGAAACTATCTTTCATCATTTGCGAGCTATAGATAAAAGTTGTGGGACTTGTTTTTTTTGAATGATCTTTTATTTCAGATTTCAAAAGCAAAACTCATCGTAAACAAAGTATAAAATAAATAAAAAATATAATAATATAAAAGAAGATATCAGTTAGATGGAATACTACCTTCCATTTTTTCGAAAAGATCGCTGTTCAACTTGACAAATAAAATATTAGACAAATTTTTATCACTAAGGCGCAAACGTTTATCAGTCAGTATCAAACCTAATGCGCTAAACGCACGTTCAGCAGAAACTTGAGTACACGGTACAGCAAGAGCAACTTGTGCCAGGGAGTAAAGGATAGGCTCGGTCCTTCTTTGGTTCCAGTAATATTCGATGACTGAACCTGATGATGGCATTCGACGTCGTAGTGGCATTTCTCTCAGTTTAGTATCCACTGTTTGTTTTGACTGATCTATTGCTGAATCTTTTTTTCTCAACATTGCTTCGATACGCGAAACTGGAGTATTTGAAGATGATGGAACGTCAGCTGATGTAATCAATTCATTAACACTACCCTTGATTCTTTCCCAAATCATTTTTAAGTGAGCTAGACCAACACTTTTTTCATCTTCCGTGAGAAATTCTGATTCTGCATAATTTATGCGAGGGTCAAGGTATAGAGCTGCAAGAAAGGCTTTTCCTTCAAACATAACTGCTTTACGTGTATGCATAGCTGCGACCAGAGTTAAAGCCATATCACTATTTATTTCCTCCAGTTGCAGCACACATTCTAGCCAAATGAAGAAGAAGTCTCCCATAATGATTGTTTCATTTTGTAGACGAACTGTTGCGCAATATACTGGATGAAATGATCGGACGAATTCTTTTATAAATTGCCAGTCTTCTTCAGTTAATTTAATATTGTTATTTTCTTCGATCAAGTCTTTGAGGAACTGTTCGTTCATTGCAAAATATTCCAACATAATATATGCGGAATTCCAGCGTGTATCGCAGTCTAACTTAGGGACGCTCACTCCACTTTGCTCAAAAATCCGACGGAACCTTGGTGTATGAAGAGAAGCTCTATTAAAAGTACAATAAAATTGCGGTGTAATACACATTTGAAACAAACACGTATCTCGTGAAAAAATTGATGAGTTTAGTGAAGAGACCTACACGCGAATTGCATGAAAAAATGCAAAAAAAATATATATTCAACTTTAAGCTGAAACAATATTGGGGAAACATACCAACGTTCGCTTCCCTTTCCCTAAGGAAAACTACCTTTAAAAGATTGATCCATGGATACAATGAACGTGCTGAAAGCTTCCCAATAGCTATTTATAACCGCTTACTCAACTATAGAAATAGTTCCGTTATTACTTATTTTAGTTCTAATAAGTACGAGAGAAATCATTTCAATTATTTTATAGCTAATTTCCAGGAAGAAGTTTTGATACTCGCATAATTAATCATTATTTTGATATTTTTTCAAGTAAAATATGTAAATAGCTCAACCGTTTTGTAAAGTTGCGGCTTTGTATCAATAAAAATTTGGAGAGAACACATAATTTCGTATCTCATAACTTGCAAATCTTGGAAATCAGTTGAAAATGTTAGAATTATTCAATTTTTCCCAAATTATAAACTCGCTGCATAAACAATTTTGCATGCCATGTCTCATGAACAATTTTCAAAAAATCGACCTTTTTTACACGATTGCGTATACATTTAAAATTAAGTAAGTTAAATTTGGAGTCAAAATAGGAAGAATAAAATATGGAAGTAATTAAAGAATCCAACGGTGTGCGAAATTGCCACACTAATCCCTCAATGGTTTCAGCGAGTTTCTAATTTGGGAATAATTGAGTATCTCTGGCAATTTTCAACCATTTCTGATGATCTGGTTGTTAGTTTCGGAACTAATTGTTCTCTCTAAATCTTTATTGAAAAAGACGTTCTTTTATAAAAATTTAGAGCAATTTTATGAAAAATCGTAAAGTACCAAAGTATTTCTAACAAAAGAACATAACATAGCATTTCAATGGAATGTTGAATTCTTCTGGTTTGCAGAATCATTGCAATGAAAAGCGCTTAGAAAACGACAGCGTAGTGAATTTGTTAGTGCCGAGGTTTTTTTGCTAAAAATCAGGATTTTGTAGATATACTTGTTTTTGCGTTTGCATGTGATGAAATTTACAACCTACACAAAATCATTTGAAAAGTACATTATAGCACCGTGTTATAGACGTACGACCCACTATCGCAAACATTGGGTGAACAACCCTAGAACAGTTTCACTACAATATACGAATTGACAAAATCGACATTTTAACAGACGCATAAATACACACATACACACATACAGATAGGTGTACAAACCAGAAGAACCAATGCAGGCTTGTATGTAATTACTGATCAATGATACTTACTGCTTCGTCCGTAGCTGCCTTGCAGTAGCTTTTATTTTGTCTAAAATTGGTTTTAGTTTCAATTTCTTGATTGCATCGTATACGCAGAGCTGTAAAGTATGAGCTGCGCATCTAACACTATCAGAAATTGCGTTCGTAATAAATTCCAGAGTAGATTCCTCCTCAATGGTTCCATCGCAGTCATGTTCGTCAATTTCTTCAAGATCTATGTCGTAATCAATAAAATCGCATCCTTTTTGAGCTTCATGAATAAGTCGACCAGCTTTGAGATAATTTGCTCCGTTATCAGTAGTAATCGAATATATTTGATTAGTGTCAACATCAAACGTGTTTACTACACGTATTATCTCGTCTTTTAATGCTTCCCATGGTTCTCAAAACAAATGTGCGACCCTTTATAAACTGTACGGCAACAGCAATCACGTTTCTACCTTTACGGGTGGCAGAGTCCACCTTCAAACAGATCATTCTGCCTTTCAGCTCATTTTTCATTTCTCGTTTAAACGCCAGCGCAGTTTTCTCTACATCCTCTGGAATGGTTTTACGGGTAATATTCGGTACTTTCAAAGCTTTGGTTAGCGTGCCAAGCAAATCAGCTAGGCCAGGTTGATCGAGCATATTGAACGCTAAGCCACCTGTCGTAACCATTTTCACAGTCAAATCCACCAGCAACTTGTTATCGATGGGGACGGAGACCATGGGAATTTTTCGTGTAGGTCGGCAATTTTCTACATCCGCAGAATTAACCATATCGTTGTAGGCATCACTATGTACCGCTTGCAGGTGCCTCTTTAAACTGTTCAACTTGTCGGTCATAATCACTTTTGAACACATGACACACTTTGGAGGGGTTCCCTCTCCTTCTCTTACGAAACACTCAGTGACTAATTTTGCCACATCCTTTGAGAGCCTAGGACGCTTCACTGCTGACATTTTTCGACTCTATTTTTTAATTTCCGCACAACACGCAACACCGAACTACGCGCAAGACAATCGAACACTAAATAAGCAAAAACACTTGATCCTTTTTCGTGTGATGAAAAGAAATCATATAAGTCGTGTGATTCAGCAAGAGAAAGTCCGGTGAGAGAACGACAGCGAGAGTTAAGCCAACTTTACACCTTTCCGATCCGATCCAATGACGGTTCAGTACCGTGCACGGATGCCAATATTCTTTCATAAAATCACATGCGGGCATATACACTTGTCCGGGATGGTGCCGTGCCGGACAAGTGTGAATACTCGCATTTGGATTGTATGAAAGAATATTGGCGTCCGTGCACGGTACTGAACCGGCACCGAAACGGATTGGATAGGTGTAAATAGTGCTTTAGACAGACAGACTGGGAAAGAGTAAATTACGTAAAAAAAATCTCCTAGGAAGGGTCCAGTGATTTGTCTTTTTTAATCCTATTATACAGGATACCGAATAGGATGTCCAAAAATCAGTAGCAAATCCCTTGTAATAACAAAAATCCCAACAGTTATAAATGTACTATTGAACCGAAATGAATGAATTGAACAAAGATAGCATCCAATTTCTGACAATAGGAATGAGTTGAAAATAAGCTAAACACCCTATGTGCGATATCCGTATGCATTGAGGTCCTGTATTTTCTGCTATTTTGATGCTAGCAGGTTTGAAAATTCTCTTTCGGGTGCAAAGGCAAAGAATTTCCGAGGTGTTAACCGAAGTTGAAAGCACTCGGCTCCGGTGTCTCTAAAATTTTTAAACACCCGGCACGAGTGCTTCCCGAACTATGCAAGCACCGGGTCGAAAATAAAACACCGCGACCGACATGGGTGCTTCGTTCGCAATCCACCGGTGCTTCGCATCGAGCACTGGTATGGGGTGCTAATCTCAATACGCCCGGTTGCAGTGTTCTAATGCAGCACGCGGTGCCGTGGCGTGTTTGGACATGCCTGCCTAGGTCCATGCCTTCAGTTGGACCAATAAAACAAATAACGCTCATATCCACTAGACAACACATTCCATGGTGACATGACCGTGAACTAGTGATATGGAAGAATTCACTTCCTTATAGCATCCTAAACACGTACACTGAAAATTAAGTCCACGCGCGATCATCCATGAATACACCCGAATGTCCACACAGTATTAAAATCGAATTTATACACTCGAAGTTACATACACACTAGCGCACATGACATACAAACGCCCACGCGATCGAACACGTTAACGTACAATCGCTCGAGCTTTTCGCGATGATACACGCGATCGTGACGTCCCTACGTCCGTACATATTTTAAGCGTACACTGAACATCATATGTAGAATCACGGCATGCCGCAATTGACCTTAAGCAGTGTTTTAGTGGGCGACGTTGCCTGTCTCGTCTGCAATTGTAGTGCGTGATTCTGACGGGGAGCCTTTCCGAGAACCTAGCTCTACAGCTCCAGTAGGACAACTCTAGAAAAAGAGAAGAAATTGTTTCTGCTTAACCCAGTACCTTTCTCTTACGATTTGGCGAATTGGCTGATTTTTGTACGCATTTGACCTTTTGTGTATAATACCATTCCAGTTTGTGGCAATTTAAAAAACAGTGTTCGAAATTTAACATGGACAGGCTTTACTTTTATATATCGACAACCTTATTCTTACCAGTCACATCACCTAGCGATATTATGTACAATTTCCTAAGGGTATAAGTACGGTGATTGTGACAATAGCGCTCGTGATTTTTTTTCAATATTAAGATGTTGACCTTACGGTCATTCACCTCTTCGTTCGCATTAGAATAATCTCTAGAAAAATCTCTAGGGTACAATTGGGAATCCAACCCAGGTGAGCTGCGTACAAGACAATCGATTTACCAACTACCTAATGGTCGCCCCCGGCTCGTGATTTATTATGATGAAATCCCTCACCGAAAAGTTTATCGAATAGGCGGCATTCGAATTCATTATACCCAGTAAAGTAGGCAAGTACTTCGCGCCGCGTTAACACAACTGTCATCAGAAGCTTTAAAGCGTCTAGCGAAAAGTCCATCAGACTTTCGAATAAATTTGGACATCGACGCGACTTCTGGAGAGATATAACAGAATGTATCTGCTGTGCTTACTTGTATCAATTTTAAACCCTTTGTGTTCCTGCTAAATATTAATTAGTTATTTGTATTGCAAATCATCTTCTTGTTGAAGGTGTCGTTTTGAAGCCTAATACAATTATATTTGTCCGTGCCTTTCATTCTATTAAATGTATTTGTACCAAAACAATACACCAGCGGCAATGTACAGATATAAGCCAATACGGCTGTGTTCAAAATGTTGCCCAAAAAGAAGGCATAGGCAGCTAAAAATAAAACCAGTTCGACTTTTAAATTTTGTATCACTGGCATCGTACACCTGACACACAAAGCTCAAAAAAATTACATCGAATTAGCTAAAGCAGACGTTTCACAATCTTATTTTAAAAATATGTGTGGTTTGGAGGCATAACTATGACGAACATTTCCGCATTTGCGTCATAAATAACTCAGACTGGCAGGTAATTATATCTGTTGATGACAAATTGGATCGGCTCTATGGAATGTAGCATCAATGGATCATTGGTTTTAAGAACTACCTCCATAATTATAATTATGTTGATGATTATACTGTCAGTTTCATTTGATGGAATGTGAGAATATTGTTTCTGGAACTTTTTTATTCATTTTCATTATATTCATCTTTCATGAAGTTTTAACAATACAATATTACGATAGCCCCAACTGAAGTAACTGCATTACGGTTTACGGTATTATACGTATATTCCGTTGGCTAAATCCGGTTGCTACATTTAAACGAAACTAGAGAATACATTCTAAGTTTCAAGTATCTACTGATAAACACGTTGCTTAAGCACATCGTGCCAATAACAAAGTTTATGAAGTGCAATTTTTTGTGTTTAGGCGGCTGGTGACGCAATCAAGAAATATGGGTGGAAGTGTTCGTTTTAGTATTCTATATTTTTAAACATGTCAAAAAGTAACCAGATATTCCACAGAATCGCTCTAGTCCAATGAACCCCCATAACTCGAAATGAAAGTCTCTTGTGAACAAGTTTCTCGAACAACACACTTTGTGGGATAGTGACTGAAGTGTTGCGGCAAACATCTATATGGAAATATATTTCACACTCGAGCGTCTGAATTACTTTTATGGAGAAGTTTTCAACAATCTGGCGATGCAACCGAAGCATACTAGCACAGGACTCATTTATATATCAGACCTGCAATGGTGGAGCATATGTAAAAATATATGTACGACAGGAACAGTTCGTAAACCTATTCGTTAATTATTTATTAATTGTGAAATCGATAATATTTTTGCACAAATAATTATATTACGGATAAATTACCATATGCATATCAGATACTATAGGGTATGTTTATTATGATTTTTTACCAATGTTCCACATCCTAAGTACACCAACAGGTTTCCATGGAATGTCTGAAGCTCACTGCTGTACAATTTCGGTTAATAAGTAACAGTGGCCTACATATGATTTGAATGGTTCCACCGTGCACATAAAACACGATGGAAGAAACCACGTGCAATGTACTGCGATGGATACATACAAGCCCAGCCCATTAATCAGGCCGTTCAGTTGCTGAATTCATAGTAAAATCTCACTTTCTACCAGCCGTAGTGGTGAAAATGGAGACGAAAAAAAAGAAAAACAACCGCAAACAATGCTGCGCAGTGTGTGAAAAGCGGGTCTTAAAAGCTAATTGAGAACAGTATCAGAAACGGAACAAACATGCACAAAACAAGATAATGGTTTAGATAGTTTCCACCGTTCTGTTTTGTGTTTTAGTACTTTTATAAGATTGTAAAGAGTAAAACATAAGCTGTACACATAATCGCAGATCTGGATTGCATTAGGATTGTATTGATTGAAAATTAGTAGAGCTTTGTTCAAATTAGTTGTATTAAAGGTTTTTCGTTTTGCTTTCTCCATTTCTCTTTTTAATTCGATTAACGAGGTCTTTGGCGGCTAATATCAACCAGAACAAATGAAAATAGTTGCCCATATAAAATGATAAATATTAATAACTGTAGTTATACAATCATAAACGATCACAGTCGGACAGATCAAAAAATATCACACAAAGGCCAGTCAGGGGGTACACCATCAACTTGTTCGGTGAAGGGGGCCAACCGTTGTTGTGATATTAATGATCGTGTTTTCTTTCGTGTGCACAGCCAGCTATAGTGGTTTTGAATTAAACAGCAATTGCATAGCGGAAATTTGTGTTGATTTACCGACAGTTTCCTTATTGTATAAATTTCTTTCTTTTAATGATTTCTGCAAAAATCGCAAATTAGACACCTCGCTACGTACTACGCTCTCCATATGCTTTAATTATTGCTTCACACTATTTAGGTTAAGTCGGCTTGGAATCACTTTCCTGTTCTGTGGCAAACTTTACCGCTGCTAGGATCGGCTGCTACGCTGTATTAGCATGCAAAACTCGGGTATTTACTTAAGAAAAAGATGTTTCAATATCGTGCAACGAGGGTTTTTCCTTGAGCGGCGACTCTTTTGGGTATTTTTTCAAAATCGATAAATTTTTCAATAAAAATATTTTTTTAATAAGCTTTTTATTGAATTCTTTATAAACGATAATATTAATTCGTAAGAAAGTAATTTCTAATCAAACGCTAATGAAATTCTGCGCAAAAATTTTAAACAAGGTTGATGTTGTTTTCGAATTACGCTGCGATGGTAGGAAAAAGGAACGAATTGATTATTTACAAAGGCTTTGAAATGGTCGGGTGGGAAGATCGAAAAAAATAATTAAAATAGTTAAAACCACCATTTGTGCAGTACTGAAATGTTAAAGAGTCTTTGTGTGTTTCACGGAAGTTGGAATCAAGGCGTCGAAACGGTACAGTCAACCGGAAACTGGCGGTACAGTGGATGTGATCTGTGGTCGGAAGACTTCGATGTTCATCGCAACCAACAAGAAGATTGAATCATTTGGAACTCAGGCGATTTCAAATGAAAATCTTTCTATGTATGAAACAAAAACAAACGAAAATAGCCGAAACAAATCATTTATCATCGTTTTGAAGAAATTCGCGCACCTTCCTGTTGGTGTCGCTCATCAGGCGGCGCACGCCCTCATTTGTCACAGCCTTGCTTAGCTCATTCTACTAATTATTCATCCAACCATTGTCACTGGTGGCTGTTATCTTCATCTTCAGTTTTCGCCCAATATTTCTCTATTGGATCGAAATAGGGACAATTTGGTGGATTCAGCTCTTTTGAGATGAACTGGATCTCGTTGTACCATTCTAGCACGGATTCTGGTCACCGTTGTTGTTTGAGGCTTCTGTTAGGTTGTTTGCTTACTGTAACCTGCTCGGAGGCGGATTTGCTGCACAGTACAGCCAGTATTTTCGCCAAATCATAATTCGAGATGATGTAGTGTAGTCGGTAAATCGATTGCCTTGTACGCAGCTCACCTGCGTTCGATTCCCAACCCCGCACAGATTTTTCCAAAAGAGATTTCTCTAACCCGAAAGGAGGCGGATGACTCTACGATTGAAGCCTCTATAATCAAAATTTTAAAAAATCGAGATGTTGGAAAAAATCGAGATGTTGGAATAAACCTTGATTTTCCGAATGACCTTCAGTTGCATTTTATTATAAACGTTGCCACTACGACCCTTGGATTGTATTTTGCGGGTATTCGTGAGAATTTTTATGTTCTTTTTGATCACTCGAAGCGCAATTCTCTTAGGATAATCCAGCAATTTTTCCAGTTCCTGAGTCCTCGCTGATGGATTGTTGAGAAAACCGCGCAAAATTATTTTATTCTCCTGCATGATAAGTACGAGGTATCATGATCGTTTAAAAGTGTGAAGAAATAGACAGAGCGGAACAACAAAACGCTACAAAAAGTTTGCATTACTGGGAGCACCGCAATCATCCCAATTAAACTGCATATAAGTCCCATAATGAAAAATGGCGAACCGAGAATAACGTTGTTGAAGATTAATTTTTTCATTGGGTCTTCCGGGTGGGGCAAACTAGTTTTGGTATTTTTTGAGCTATTTTCTTAACAAAGTGGATAGTTTCAATTATGCATTGTAATTCTCGGGTATTTCACAAAATAAAGGGGCAGGTCATTTAGATGCGCTGATACAAATACTATAAATCTCAATAAATTTCAATTGCCTCTCGTAGTCTCCGGTGAGTCACAGGCGATTTGGAGATACAATTGTTTTTTTCACAAATTGTCCGATACCTATGAAATACGAATATGTAAAACTTGTACTAATGATATTTGAAAGAAATATTCTTAGGGGTAATATAAAATATAACAAGCGATAACTTCTAATGTACCATCATACGGGGCTTCTTTGCGCACTTTTTATCAATTTTTCTATTTTGGCGAATTATAACTCCTTTAAGGTTGGACAGAGAATGAGCAAAAATCGAAAACGAAAAAAGTAGTTTTCTTTCACACCGCGTGTTAGATCGTTATTAAAATCAATCAGCTTATGTTGAATGTTGTTACAGTACTGCTGATTGATTTTTATGACGATCTAACACACGTATGGAAAAAACTGCTTTTTTCGTTTTCGATTTTTGCCCCTTCTCTGTTCACCTTAACAGTTATGTGCCCAACAAAAAAACACCTTTAACAGGCCAACGAGGGTACCCAGGTACCCACAAATTGAAATGCTCATAACTATGGCTTCCTTTAACCGATTTGGACACTTTTAGATATTTTGGATTCAGGAACTCGTCCACTTTTTGATTCTGTACAATAGAACAGGAATAATGGATCTGGTTTTTGGTAATCCGGATTTTCCGGAGTAATATTCCAGTACTAGGATATGATTTGTAAATTTTAATAATGTACTAGCAATATGAGTATCAAAACTCTTCAAATTGTGTCGGAAGTCTGTTTTTTATTGTTACGGGACCTTATGGCAATTTGAAAAATGGAATTGGAATGGAATGACCACTCACGGCCCCACGGGAACCTGCTCCGGAATGTCCGTTCCGGGGTCAAATCACCAAATGGTTCCAAAGCCACGAGATACAGCCTGCTGATGCAATTCCAAGAATTTTGATACCCATATTGCTAGTATTCCATTGAAGTTCGTAAATAGTACCCCAGCACTGGAACCTGCTTCCGGAAACCCGGATTCCCGGGAAACGAATGAAGTAACCAGATTCATTTTTACCAAGTCCAAAAGTGGATGAGTTCCTGAATCCAAAACGGCCAAAAGTATCGAAATCGGTTGGATATTACCTTAGTTACGGGCATTTTAGTTTTGTGGGTACCCGGGTACCTACGTCGGCCTGTTACGTAGTAAAAAATTCAGGAGCCATCACAAAGTTTCAATTTCCAGCTATGGATAAAACATAGGAATTTAATTAATTGAAACTTAAAAAGGTACCCGGGTACCGCGTCAGACACACAACGCTTAATAATAGATGGATTTCTATAATATCATCACAGATTTATCGTTAACGCGTATGTATTATTTATGCCATATATGAGCAGAATTGGTTCACAAACAGAAAAGTTGTTCAAATGGCGTTTTAAAATATTATATATGGACCAGCTGGGGGCTATTTTGCACACTTCTTGAATTCGATATAATTCAAAATCAACCAAATTAATTTAATTTTATCGAAATATTTTTAAATCACACTCATATCAGAGGTTTTTTCAACAATAAAACATCACCCATCTATCGTATTTTCTAAAATGAAAGATTCATTTTAATTTAACATTGATAACGTTGTTCGGTAAAAAACAACTTGTGTGGGTTGAGGCATCAAAATTTCGTAAAATAAAAGTTAAATAAGGGGCTATTTATGACGTACATTTGAGTGCTAAATTGATGGCGTAATTAGTGTACAAGGTCATGTTTTCGAGTTATGTACTTTTTAAGTCAAGAATTCCGAAAAAAGGTTCGAAACCAGTTTTTTCATGACCAAGATTACATTATTTCGCAACTGCCAACTTTAGAGGTTTAATGCCCTCGCAAAAATTTTACAATAATTTTGGTCATTAATCCTCCTGAAGATAAAGTAGGAGCATACACGGAAAACGTTATTTGGAGGCTTGGTATCATCGGTAAAGTTGTTGAGAATGATAGTAGAAACAACTTTTTTGATGACGCAAAAGTCTTCAAATTCTCATAAAAACCAATCCTAACGTAGTAGAAACAAACGAAAATCGCCATTTTTCAACATTTTTCTTCATTAATATGTGGTCTCGGTATCTCCACAGCTTCACCGAAGACGTCAGCGAAAGCAATCTCCACAATTTCGCCGAAGACGTCAGCTCATTTTCCGCAAAAAATACTGAACATCTCACGTCTAGGAGGATTAGTCACTAAACACAGCACTAATTGACAGACCATGCTATTTTTGATATGTATTCCAAAGACACTATTGGCGTAAACTATAATTTTAATATATTATGCTCTTGCAAGAAAATTGGTAAATGTCTCTAACTTTTAGGCCGATTGATCATTAAAATAATGAGCATGAAAATAATTACCGTACAGTTCGTAGTTGCTACTCCGTAGTTGATCAGAACAAGCGAAATCGCACAGAGAATCAACTAACGGGGCCTGGGAGTAGCTATCCATCGTCAATGTGCACGTTTCGAGCGTTCTATACTTTGGAATAACTGCTCCGGCCACATCCTTACAGTCATCGGGGAAAGAAAGGAATGTTAGTGTAACCAACGTTGTTATGGAGACCGTTTATACCTCTACATCTTCACGTTTGCCACGGGAAGCAGGTTAGCAGGATGGGGTAAAGAGCTACATAAATCTGGATTCACCTTGATGAGTGATACGATCTATGCAACTCTCAGTAGTGTTATTATGTGTTTATTGCTCTGGCAAGCCGGCTACCGAGAATTTAGGATGGATTTATTGTTTGTTAAATTAATTTTGAAATGCTCGGTTTGTAAAAAAAGCAACTTCAGCTCCGGACAGCCGGGAGTGTTGCATATGTTTGATTGAATCAAACGGTAGGTGAACAATTTTATTATTCCTTGTTTCATTCCGGCGAATCACGGCATTCCAAAAACAATACAGTATAAAGAAAAGCGATTACTTTTAGTGTCCCGAAACATTTGTCGATATATCTATGTAATTAAAGGTTTCAAAAGACACCCGTTATTTATCGTGTATAAATTTTGGTATTATTATTAATCACATTTATGTATTGGCTTCTTTCTCTGCGGACGATTGATTCTTATATTATAATTATTCGCGCGCGTTGTCATGCTATCTAAGGCATATTTTAAACAGTATAAAATAAGCCGTACCGAAATACCTGAAACGTTTAACTTTGTTTGTCGGATATACAACCGATGACGGTTTTTACGCTGATTACTAGAACAAGATTGAAAACAATAAGAACGAAAAGAAACTAAATTGTCGGCTTTTGTGTCAATAATCAACCTACAATATTTTTATACTCATGAAGAAATATTATTAACGTGACAGTATTATAGTACATGTACTTCTCTAAAGCATAAGCAAGTACTTAATACAATAAGAACAATTAATATAATGTATTGATGATTTAATGGACTAAAAATAAACCAATGATTATGACAATAAAACATTTGTTCCTCGTGCTGATATGACTGCAGAAAATTGGAAACTGGCTTTGAATTCTTCTTGCGAATTGTCAATTCTCAACCCTCATACATAATTCAAAATCATTCACTCAGACAAGACCATGCGTATTCCCCCCACGCGCATTACATACCCTGTGGATTAGTTTCCTAGTTGGTCAAATAAACACTAAACAAACAAAGAGATTAGTTTGCTCAGTCAAAAGGAATGTCAGCTCGTTTGGCATCATCGGGCGTATACGTGTTCCCTTACAAAACAAAGAACATTTGAAATTACTTGCGACAAAATATCTGCAATTCAGAATATAACGAAAGTAAGACTACCTAATTATTTACATTAAAATAAGATCAGAAACAATTAGTTGCATTACCGAGGTGGTTCATTATCAAAGATAGCACTGCTGGTGAATCACATTGCAAAAATAATTGATAAGGGACGCGGACGAAAAAAGCTGATCACTGCCTCATTAAAATCACAACACCATGTCCACCAATTCCGTCATTGACCCAAACACAATAATTTGGGTATAATAATAGATCGCACGATTTTGCCCTCCCCTAGGTTGACGGGTTTGAACGGTATTGCAAAAATCATCAAGCATATTTGTGCATTAGTTTTAAAGAACTTCTGACAGACAACTGCTTTAAGATGGTTAATTCTTTACACCTCGATAGTGGTGCATCAAGCAAACCGAGAGGGTTTGTAGGCTTTTTTATGTTTTGTATTTTTTCATACTCTGCACCATCCCAAACTAACAGTCAATCTTTGGTCTGTGTCCACTGGCGTAGCCAATTGGCGGGTCGCCGAGGACTGTCTTTTTCTATGGGTTCAACAGCTTAATGCCGGTGTTTGTGGGTACGATTCGCAGTGGGGGTCATTGTGTGTCGATTTGTCGGACGACGTCATCATCGTGCTCAGGCTAATTAAAAAAATGTAAAAGTAGAAACCTATTAGTGAATGTGTTGTAATAATTGTAGTTTTTATTACTAGTGCACAATTGTTATGTGCTAGTCATATGCCTACTTGTGTATGTGTTCGTCTGAGTATTTGTGCCAGCTGGGTCAGGGAATGGATGCAGAATTGCCGTATATGATAGGATAAAGGGGAATCCTTCCTAGGATTCTTTGGCCACTTCTTACCGGTGTTCAATTGGTGCATTCGATTCTCTTTAATCGGGAAGTTCAGATTGCATAAATTTACCGACGCACGTGAATCATAAATTCTCGGTCAGCATATAATAAAAAAATTCTAACAGAATGCAATTGTCGTTAATGGTAAATAAGTATTTGTAGGTGATTATAATCTTCCTCATCTTCGGTGGATTTTTGTGCTGCCTTCCTGAAAATTCAACCACGGAACAAGAGACGACCATCACAGGAACGTTGGTCGCTGGTGGCTTGTATCAAATCTGCTCTCTTAGCAACGTGAATGGACGGACCCTCGATTTAGCTTTCGTTATTGACACGGACGTGTTTGAACTGATTGAGCCTTCTCATCTATACTGAAGGTAGACCCTCACCATAAACCCTTCGTTTTAAGATTTGATTTGCGTTCCGATGATGGTGAAGCTTTTGATACAATTAACGACGACTTCAACTTTGACTTTACTCGATGCAACTTCGAGGAAGTCTCAATCGCCATTGGTGCACTCAATTGGTGCGAGATGCTGGTTGGAAATGACTTGGATCAGGCATTTGCGTCGTTCTATGATGCCATATATGAGATTCTTCGCCGTAACGTTCCAAAAAAATGTGTCAGCAGAAAAGCAGATTATAAATTTCCGTGGTGGCACGCTGAGCTTGGTCGGCTATCCAACGTACTCCGGAAACAACGAAAGCGATATTTACATCATAGGACCGACAACAACAAAACTATTCTTCGTCAAACTGAACTGCAATATGAAACAGCCCGGAACAGTGCATTCGGTGAATATCTGAACCAAGTTCAACGCAGCCTTCGAAATAATACCTCGACATTCTGGACATTTATAAATAGCAGAAAACGTTCCGGGGTGTACCAGAAAATGTTTACCTTCGAGACAAAAATTCACAGTCCGCTGCCGAGTCGGTGAACCTTTTTGCAGATCACTTCCGAGATGTATTTACCAGCCCACAGAGGAGTAACTAGAACAAATTCTTGGCCAATAACCAAAATTTTTTTTCGACTTTTTATTTAGTTTGTATTTTTTTAGATACCTAAAAGCATACTGAATGTTGTGGCAAAATAACGAGTATGCAAAAAATTGCTAAAGATTTTTTGCATGGATGGAAAATAGTGATATTTTAAGGGTTTTTAATCATTTTTACATTTCTTACAAAAGAAATGTATAGGATTCGCTCAAACTTTCAAAACTTTTTCCGAGGCCCGGAGGGCCGAGTCTCATATACCAATCGACTCAGCTCGACAAATTGAGACAATGTCTGTATGTGTGTGTGTATGTGTGTATGTGTGTATGTGTGTATGTATGTATGTACAAAATGTCATGTAATTATCTCAGCAATGGCTGAACCGATCTTAATGAAATTAGTTTCAAATGAAAGGCCTACCGTTGCCATTTGACACTATTATTTTTGATTTTCGATATGTTGTTTACTTTCTGAGATATGGGCGATTTTGTCAAAACACAGCAGCTTTTTTGCAAATAACTTTCGAACAGTACAATATTGTCCCACAAACTGCACATAAATAGAAAGTTTGTAAAAATACCATTCTAACGAGCTATAGATTGTCTATATCCGTGCACGAGCGGAGATATTAAACATTTTGTATTTTTAGTCCTCGCTTACCAATTTCCACTAACTAAAAATGAGATTGTTTCATACAGAGTATTGCTTTACTGGTGTTTTAGGGGCAAAACTAAACCGATTTTGAATATCGGGGTATGAAAACACATCTACGTGATTCAAGGAATTCGATGTTGAGAACATTTTGTGAATTATCTTTATAATAAATGAACTATTTCTCAAAAATCAATATAAAAGTTCACTTCAAAGGCAAAATAATGTGTTGATAAAGAAACAGTGAGTTCTAGTATTTATTCCTTGGATTAGGCATTGCGTTCTATCATGAGGTAAATGTTGGATGGTATATCAATACACAGATCAACAAGTAATTCACCTAGTAGTGAGATAAAAGATTTATGATATAATTATACTTGTGGCGTCACCGAAAGCAACTGTATGTTTGAAGCCCAAAAATCTAGCGAAAATTTAGCTCCTTTGCAAGATTTAGGTTATACCGGTTATGGCGCAAAAATTACTACTTACATTATTTATGATAAGAATGTGAGAATCAATATATAATATAAACATATAAAAATAAACCATCATTTGCCATTCCTCACACGACTCCCCCCCGCATCTCTCTCTCTCTCTCTCTCTCTCTCTCTATCTCTCTCTCTCTCTCTCTCTCTCTCTCTCTCTCTCTCTGTCTCTCTTCTATCGCATCTATCAAGCTATTTCTGTATACATTTCTAAGTTGTGTGATAAGATCTTCTGCCAATCTGAAATATTTATTAATTGTAATTGCGAAGGTTTGAGAAAACAAAACTATTTTTTGTCTGCTGCTACATCAACTCAACTTTAATTCAATTGTATTCAAAGCCTGTATCTACACTAGAATTAAGGAAATTCATGGCTATATCAGAAAAATATTTGGCTTAACTGGGTAATATGAAAGTTTGACGATGGAAATTTTCAAGAGACATTCCACGTGCGATATTTAAACTATTCGTATCTCTATTGCATTTTGAATGAAATATATGCTCAAAGACTGAAAACTGAAGCCAGCAGGATTGGAAATGCCATCAACGTTTCGAAGACAAAATACATGAGAGGAAGAGGTTCTAGAGACGACAATGTGAACCTCCCACCTGAGTTCGGATTGACGGTGACGAAATCGAGATGGTCGACGAATTCATGTATTTGGGCTCACTGGTAACCAACGACAATGATAACAGCAGAGAAATTCAGAGACGGATATAGGGTAGACGAGCCCTTATTCATCTCATTAATCAGTATGTCACTCTATTTCGTTGATAACTCGGCCAATTGTCACTGGATTGCACTTAAATAGGTTTCAACATCTTTGCTTCGTTCCTAAGAAGTAATGTAATGAAAAATCTTGCTTGGAATATGTAAAATACTCGCGTTTGAGCAAAGTGAAAAGTCGAGTACAACGCACCCTTATTCATCTTTCCATTTAAGCTAATGCGTTGAATAGAGATAGCAGACACTGCTCTAACTAATGTGTTCAAATGGGTCGGATGAATAGAGGTGCTATGATGAATTAGGGAACTGTTACCCTAAGTGGGAAATTGTGCCTACTTTGGACTCCAGAGGACGCTCCGGTCGAACGAAATTCGCCGCCGCACGAAGTTGATTATCTACAAGACGCTGATTAGGTCGGTGGTCCTCTACGGCCACGAGACCTGGACTATGCTCGTGGAGGACAAACGCGCCCTTGGAGTTTTCGAACGAAAGGTGTTGCGTACCATCTATGGTGGCGTGCAGATGGAAGACGGAACGTTGCGCAGGCGAATGAACCATGAGTTGTATCAGCTGCACATTCGTTGTATTGGTACGAACTTTCATGAAAAATAACGGATCAAAGACCAAAAATATCCACAAATTAGATCCAGGAAAAGAAGTCTCCCAAAGTACCCACTCTCGATGGGGGATGCAACTACAATGTGTCTTCTAACTTATCGTCGTCCATATTTGGATATACTGAGTAGTTTGAACGATTTCTTTTTCACAGTATTGGTCTGTATAGGACTGATTTATCCATATTCCCTGCACGAGAATTCCGAACGAAACAATATGCAAGCTATAAGGATGAATGGAAAGAGACTGCATTGCAATCAACTGAATGCACGGCTTTTATGCTATTGACATAGCCTAGACATTTCACACTATTTACTTCAATGCAAATAAAAACTTTGAAATATCTACCTGTCTCATTCACGAATCGCATTCTCCCTGTCGTTCTCTGTTGAAGGGACTTGAAAGCACATGTGACCTTGTCTCACTTTACTGTATTCAATTGCGCGTTAAAATACTGGACCAGTAAATTCTATTCTGTACATAAATCTTTTTTTCGGGAATATGTGGCCAAAAAGTAAACTTCGAATTCGTCAAGTAAAGAAGCATGAAAATAAAAAGAATAAAACCAAAAAAAGATGGAAGCCCTAGAAAGTCCATTGCATATTTAATAGCCTTTTCTCAGAAGATGGGATTTTCAAAAACATTTCAAAACTTTCTGATGCAATGGCTCTCAAATTCGTACAATCCGGTTTATTCATTTTCTTTATTCAAAAATATTTTTAGCTTCAAATGTATGACCATTTCATTTTAATTAATTATTTTACTCCGCATCTTTTTATTCGTTTTGTTCATCTGCGTTCATTTTACTTATTTTATTCGTTTCATTCTTTGGATTCACTCTGATCAGTTTATTCTTTTTGTGCCTACTCATATCATTCATTGTTTTCATTGTATGCATTTTATTCATTTGGTCCAGTTTATTCATTTTGTTCAGTTTCTTCATTTTAATGATCTGACTATTTTTTCAGTTTTAATCATTTCATCCAAATAATTTATTTGATTCAATTTATTTCTTTATATTAATTTATACCCTTTAACCATCGTTCAATTTTCCATTTTAATCAATGCATTTAATTCTGCTCATTTTCTTCTTTTTATTCATTTTATCACTTCAGCTCATTTTGTTTATTTGATTCGTTTGTTTTATTTATGCATTTCATTTATTTTTTACTTTATTCATTTGGTTCATCCATTCTTTTTATTCATTTGATCTATTTCATTAATTTGATTCATTGTATTCACTGGATGAATTAAATCAATTTGATTCATTTAATTAATTTGATTCATTTGATTCATTTGATTAATTTGATTCATGTGATTCATTTGATTCATGTGATTCATTTGATTCATATGATTCATATGATTCATATGATTCATTTGATTCATTTGATTCATTTGATTCATTTGATGCATTTGATTCATTTGATTCATTTGATTCATTTGATTCATTTGAACCATTTGAATCATTTGAATCATTTGAATCATTTGATTCATTTGATTCATTTGATTCATTTGATTCATTTGATTCATTTGATTCATTTGATTCATTTGATTCATTTGATTCATTTGATTCATTTGATTCATTTGATTCATTTGATTCATTTGATTCATTTGATTCATTTGATTCATTTGATTCATTTGATTCATTTGATTCATTTGATTCATTTGATTCATTTGATTCATTTGATTCATTTGATTCATTTGATTCATCTGATTCATCTGATTCATTTGATTCATTTGATTCATTTGATTCATTTGATTCATTTGATTCATTTGATTCATTTGATTCATTTGATTCATTTGATTCATTTGATTCATTTGATTCATTTGATTCATTTGATTCATTTGATTCATTTGATTCATTTGATTCATTTGATTCATTTGATTCATTTGATTCATTTGATTCATTTGATTCATTTGATTCATTTGATTCATTTGATTCATTTGATTCATTTGATTCATTTGATTCATTTGATTCATTTGATTCATTTGAATCATTTGAATCATTTGATTCATTTGATTCATTTGATTCATTTGATTCATTTGATTCATTTGATTCATTTGATTCATTTGATTCATTTGATTCATTTGATTCATTTGATTCATTTGATTCATTTGATTCATTTGATTCATTTGATTCATTTGATTCATTTGATTCATTTGAATCATTTGAATCATTTGATTCATTTGATTCATTTGATTCATTTGATTCATTTTATTCATATTTTTAATTTTATGCATTTCATGTTCAGTCATTCGTTTTATTTCATTCAATTTGTTAGTATGAGTCAATTTATTCTATTATTCTTTTAACAATTTCTAAATATAATCTTAATTTTTATGTAATAACCTAATCTAATTTAATTCGTGTATATTATAATTTTGATTTCCATTAAATTTTCTACTTATTTTATGAATTTAAAAACCTATTGTTTCATTTTTTGCTTTACCTTTTTATTTCGGTCGTTTTGTTGATTTCTATAATTTATTCAGTTTATTCGAGATTTTTTTCGTGCAAGACTAGAAACTGTTTTCATCCCACCTCTAGTTGAGTGCCTACTTCTCGTGAGTTCTGCAAACTAATCCAATAGTGAAATGTGTAAGAAATGTCTCATCTCACTGCTAGGTGGATTAAATCGGTTTTTTTTATATATCCCGCAAAATCGCTTTCAAATGATGATGACTGTATTAAATAAGACAATATTATAACAAACGTAATTGAACACAATTATTTGTATAACCTCCGCTTAAAAATAACCGAAAATAGTAGTGTTGCTGTGTGTTGGACTAGCTTTAAAAACACCCTTTTTAAACAATTTATTCCAAATTTGAATGACAAAAAAATTACATTATACGGCAAGATCCGGCAAAGTTGCTGAAACAACATTACAAAACAAGATTCTGGCTATCCAAAAAACATTCAATCTCTTCCGATCTTTTCCGGTCCACAAATTCCAAGCGATTTGAAAATATTGATATTTTTACTAATTTGAGGTACGCCAAAATGGTGTAGGGTCAAATACTATGTTTGGCGAAGTGAATCTTTATGAATATTTGCACAGGCATCCCTTTCTTCTTCCTTTTCCACTGACCAAGTGTTCATGCAGCGGGAAAAACAAATGTATTCACAAAGATCACCTCGAAAATACTAGTATTCGGAAGGATCTAGAAAATTGACCCCTGCACTGGTAGGTGGATAGATGCCAAATAGTCCCAAAAACCATTTATTTTCTATTTTTAGTTCATATTAAGGCATAATAACAGCAATAGCCGCAATAAATAGTTTTGGCCAGGATTCGACCCCAGTTACTCCTCTGTGCAGCCCTCCAGATTATCCATCGCAACAGTACCTTGAAACATTACCAACGGATAATATCAACCTTGCTCTTCCTAACGTAAACGATTCCCACGTATTGAGCGCTCTGTCCAGCGTTGATGCTTTGAAAGGGCCTGCTCGCATCCTGTGTTTATAAAACATTGTGCCAGTAAGTATTATTTTCCAGCGTTCAATCTCGGAAAATATTTTCTCAACTGCATGGAAAGATGCTGCTATAGTCCCTATTCATAAGGCTGGAGACATGCATAATGTCGAAAACTACAGAGGAATCTCACTGCTGAACTGCCTAGATAAAGTTGTCTACAATGCGATGTATTTTTTCCAACATAATCGACGGATTTGTAAAAAACGCTCTGCCACTTCGAGCTTGATGGCGTACACGAGCTTTCTAGTTCCAGCTGTAGATATGCGTCAAAAAGTGGATGCTATACGTATATTTTGATTTCGCGAAAGCATTCGACAAGGTGTCCCACAACATTGCTGTTTTGAAACTGGAACAACTAGGTTTTTCTGACTGGGTAACCAAATGGCTGCATTCTTACCTGTCACAACGATCCGCTTTCGTTAGAATTGGTACCACACGCTCAAACGCATTCGTAACGCCAACCGGAAGTCACCTAGGACCACTGATCTTTCTCTTATTCATCAATGATCTCTGCACCCGCATCAACTCTGAAAAACTACTCTATGCTGATGATCTGAAAATCTTTCGTTCAATTGTCTCCGCACTCGACTCTGCTGTGCTCCAAGACGATATAGCCAATATAGAGGAATGGTGCTTGCGGAACACTAGCCAAACATGTCAAATGGTCCTAAGTGCAAATGACAGATTCTCTTTGTTTTTCGATATATCCTGAAACAATATTGAAAAGTTTAAGATGACACCGTAATAATCGA
This sequence comes from Topomyia yanbarensis, assembly GCF_030247195.1. Taxonomy (NCBI): domain Eukaryota; kingdom Metazoa; phylum Arthropoda; class Insecta; order Diptera; family Culicidae; genus Topomyia; species Topomyia yanbarensis. The sequence continues at coordinate 78,426,642 of NC_080671.1, forward strand.
AAGAGAAAGTAAACAAAGAGAGACTCTCATTTGCACTTAGGACCATTTGACATGTTTGTCGAGAACAGTATGCAGCTCATACTGTGATAAGTAATAAGTTTCGGACGCTCGGCAAATATAAGTAGCGTAGCGAATATACTCTTCAAACCTGTGTCATCGAGCGGGTGAATTCTATCCGTTGAAAGTGCTATTCGACAGAAAACTTCGTTTCGCCGACCACATCACTGCAACAACGGCGAAGGCTTTTGCAACATTGGGTTTTCTAAAACAGAACACAGTCGATTTTGTGGACTTCTACGCACTGAAATGTTTATACTGCGCACTGGTCCATAGCGCCTTAGAACATGCTGTACAGGTACGGGCGAGATACAACGCCGTTCAAAGTAACCGAGTGGAGCGCGTTCAAAGAAATTTTGTACGATTTGCGCTCAGAAAATATCAGATTCGTGGTTCGCGCGCGATCATCCAAGAACACACGTAAATATGCGAAAGGACATATGGTTATTAAATAGAATTTGTATACCTGAAGTTACATACACGTTAGCACACGCCGATATAGAATTGCACACGCGATCGAACACGTTAACGTACAAATGCTCGAGCCCTTCGCGATGACACACGCGATCGCTAAGTCCCTACATTCAGAATCACGGCCCGCTGCAATTGGCCTTAAGCTGCCTAAGAGCGACATTGCCTGTCTCGTCTGCAATTGTAGTGTGTAATTCTAACGGGGAGCCCTTACGATAACCTAGCTCTACAGCTCCAGTAGGACAACTCTCGAATAAAACATCCAATCGCGCATCAATTCTACTTTCGTATGCTTTGCTTTTTTGTTGGCGTTTTACCCATATGGTATCGATGTGCCTCCAAATGCTAAAAATAATCGTACTAATAATATCCTATGTCGGGATTACTACCAGTTCCCCTACTGTTTCTCAACAAAATTCCCTATTTTGACAAGTTTAGAATTACTGAAAATGACTCTTTCCCGTTTCTAGTCTATTAACATCTTTTAGTCACGTGAACGGCTTGATATGTTTTTGGGCTTCTGCAAAACTCGTGGTTTTGAGGAACAGGTAGCCTAAAATACAGTATGTCGAGCAAGCCGAACTGACCATGTTTAAGCTTCCTCTTACCTCGACTGACCTCATGCTCCAAAAGCTTCTTCGTAACCAGGTCAGTCCTTTACGGGTGGAGCCCCTCAGTCTGCGCTTAACGATTGAAGAGACTGATAATAATGGCATCTGTGAGTGGTAGTAATGACAGCAATCAAGCTGTATTACGGCATGAAAAACGTTTTACAACTTTGTACGACTGCTGAATGCACTCTTCTGTGCAACTGGAAAAGGGGGCGCAAATCGCAAATGAATGCACACACTTTTGCTTTGCAGCAAATACTACCTTACAACACCGGAGAGATAAACAGGTCTTCGCCAACAACGCGTAAAACAAATGTAGCGCAATTTTTTATCGCTTAATTTGCTATGATAAACAAGTTTCGTTTTGTTTTGCTCTTTGCCTTTTTAAATTACCATGCGCAAACATCAGCTCAGATTTAAATATTAAAAGTATTTAACGAAGTGTTCTCTTATCTATATTACACAACGGTAAATTGCGTCAAAAATATATGAATATTATTCAAGATATCAAAATATTTTGATGGAAATTCATGACAGTTCACGGAGTTAAAAAGTCTTAACTGGGGACACGAATACCATCGCAGAATATGTTCGGCAATTGAAAAATCGATGCCAAACATTGCAATTTTATTTATAATAGAGAAATTAGGTTCTCGTATCATTAGCACTTTCAAGCAATGTAGCTCATCGAAATTAACGCCTTTTCGCGCGGACGAGTATTCCAAAAATCAATGATTGCCAATCTCACGATTAGCTCTTCTTTCGTCTTGAGCGAAAAAAAATACTGGGAATGCAAAAGAGTGATGGTAACGTGACGGCAGCATGGATAAGACCATTTCACAAATTGCCCAAGTCAAAAACTTTATACTTTCTGCGCGTTTGCATAATGCCTTTGCGTGACTTTACAGATTAAACTATGCAAAAGACTATTGAGGATCTAATGTGGAACGAAAGTAATGGTGTTAATAACAATGATCACGGCATATTCAATCCGAAAAGGCACTGCACGCAAATGAAAATTAAATACAACAGCTGCGTACCTGTTGGGTAATGTGTAGGGGTAGTGGGGGGTAACATGATAAATAATTTGCTGAGCTCTAACACCATCGATTTTTGCAAAAATAAAAATTGCTCAGTCAATGATTGTTGGTGCAATTAGGGAAATTCTGAACATTATCTTAAATCCTAATTCTGGATCTGATTCTGAACAGTGCATTCCAGATTTTATATTTTACTACTTTAGAGATAAGTGACGCCCTACTTAGTGGCGTTTGTTTTCTTTCAAATTGTCCGATTATTGTTATTCTTCGGAATTGCTGTACCTTGTTTTATTTAAATAAGCAATAATATTAATTATACATACCTATAAGCGAACAACTGAAACAAAAATCTTATAAAGCACTCATGTGTCCATTTTACCTCTACCACTCTTAGTTATCGTGACGCGAAAATGTCTCTGCTATCCGCGTGACGATGGCGATGACAAGTATATGAAATTACCAACTGTTGATGTACAATACCTACGCGCTGCTTTAGTTGCTCCAATTACATTCTACAACGAATTTCATTCATGAATTTAATAAGCGGAATCCCTTTCCGGTACAAAAATATCTAGAGGCAGCAAAAAATAATGTTATATTTTGTGTTATCTATTTCCATTTCAGTTCGAGAAACCGTGGCTCCACGGTCGTCCCTGCCGACAACGACGGAGCGAACCGGCGGAGCTGAATCGGTAAGAGCAGAAGTGCGCGCTAGAATTCATCCAAAACGCGAAGAAGTATGGAGGTGAGCAATCACACTGCTTCGACACTAAGTCGAAGCAATAGCCGGACGAGCTCCAACTCGGAGCTAGAGAAGGAACTGATTGATTTAGAAATCAGCGGTACACATAACAAATCCAGCACACTCAAAAAACGGATCTCAAGCAGTCGAACGCCAGCTAAAAAGGCTAAGCGGATACGATTTTTTCGGAATGGTGACAGATTTTATTCCGGAAGTACCATACCTGTGTCGGGGGAGAGATATAGGTAAGTTAAATCTGTTTATTGAAGTTCAAAACTTATGTTTTTGATTCGCAGGTCGTTTGATAGTTTAACAGAAGACCTAACAAGACTGTTAGAAGATAGTGTAACTCTCACGGGAGCCATCCGGACAATTTACACGCTCGACGGAAGGAAAGTGGAAAAGGTCGAAGACCTTGAAGATGGTAAAAGCTACGTATGTTCCTGCAATAATGAAGGTTTCAAAAAGATAGATTACAACACAAATAACACAGCAATTAAAAACACAAATAGACTGTCTAGGTAGGTTCCTTCTTGATTAATAATGTTATTCAAAATGAATGCGAATTTGCGAATTCTTGATTAATAATGTTATTCAAAATGAATGCGATGGTAAATCATTTCAGACTAATACGTCCATTATCGCCTATCAAAAATGGATCCAATGGCACAATGCCTCTTAAAGAGATCAGCTCATTTGTCCATCCTAGGATTGTTACCCTGATTCGAAACGGTGTGAAGCCTCGTAAGGTAGAAAAGATAAATTTTCTGTTTAAATAAAATAAACCTACAATTTTCACCTTTCTTTTAATCTGGCCAGATACTCCGGTTGCTGCTGAACAAGCGTAACAGTCCAACGTACGAGCACGTGCTGACAGCAATCACGCAATGCGTCAAGCTGGACACCGGTTGTGTGCGGAAGGTGTTCACCGTTTCGGGGACGCCGGTGCTCAAATTGGTGGATTTCTTTGGCGAAGAGGACGTATTCTTTGCTTACGGTAACGAACGGGTCGGGAACGATGATTTCGAGCTGGAACCAGACGAACGGAAAATCATTCAGGCGAACAAGAAAACGCTACGCAGCAATACCACCCGAACAGGACCGAAGCCCAAGATGCCCATCAAGAGCCACAACGATACGTTTGTGTGCGTAGATGAAACCGTGCTGAATGGAGTAATTTCGCCGGATTCGTTACCCCTGGAGCTGCAGAGCAAGTATACGCTTGGATCGATTATAGGTGAGTGAGATTCAGTGCATTTATTCTGGGCGTTTAGGTTATTTGGTATAATGCAATGCACTAACACTTTGAATTCTAAGATTACAAAAGAGTTAGCGCATTAGGACGAAAAAATAGGTGTTTGAGCTATTTGGAAATACGCACAATAATTTTGTAATTGTAACACATTCCGTAGAATGTATAATTTGCGCAATTGTACCTAAATTAAGAGTTTTTGTAAAAGCAATAATTGGCTGCACCATTACACAGCCCAGAAAAATAATAAATTATTGAAAGCTCAATCGGCCCACCCCTTAGTCGATTTCTAGTCCCACCAGGAGAACTTTCTCCAAATTTGAAGTAAATCGGACAAGCCTAGCTACCGGACCAACGCTCCTAAAGTTTGCATGGGATTTTTCGAAAATTTACGTGGAGAAAACCCACCATCTCGCATTTTCGCCGCTAGGTGACACTGTATGCATCGTATCAACTGTAATTGAAAATAAGAAAAATAATTTTTTTTTCATTCGTTTATTTGACACGGCATTTGCAAAAGCTTTTTACGCCAGTTTTTTTTACATAGCACGTTACAAAAATCCTTAAGACTAATTTTAACTATACTAGTAATTTGTCTAAAACTAACACTGAAATCACTTTATTGTTTGCTTTTTTCCTTCCATTGTTGTATTTCATAATGATCTAGTATTTTCGGGTGTATTTATTTGCTTTTTTCTGTTATTGTCTAAACTTAAAAACTGAATATTCTAGGACACTTTTATTGGTGAATGATTAGCCTTGGATGAGAGTATTATGATAATTTAATTGTCTATAACTTTGTCGAAAACTGTTAGTTAATCCACCTTTGTTAAAAGAAGTTATTAAATTTTTAACGAAGTGATATCTGAGTCAGTTTTGCATGGGGCCCAGCAGCGCATGGTTTTGTATCAGTACTCAATTCCTACAAATTAAACATTTTTCTGAAATAACGGTTAGGTTTAGCTCAATAGTAGGTTCAGAAGAATTATAGTAAATAATACGAGTCATCTTTTGATTAGAAATTTTAGTTTAATCTGTGACCGCATAGAGGGCGCCAACGCTAACTTTTCATAGAAGAGAGATGGAACATCGACATGTTCGGAAGAATTACAGCAAAATGCCCTTTTCTACAACTTTATAGAAGACTCCTAATTTTTATTTCTCTCTGACAAGTTAGTGTTGGCGCTCTCTATGCGGTAACATGTGGAACTAAAATGTTCTAATCAAAACATGACTCGTATTATTTACTATAATTCTTCTGAACATACTGTTGAGCTAAATCTAACCGTTATTTAACAAAAATATTTAGTTCGCAGGAATCGAGTACTGATTCACAACCATGCACTGCTAGGCCCCATGCAAAACTGACTCAGCCATCACTTCGTTAAAAATTTAATTACTTCTTTTAACAAAGCCAGATTGACTAGCAGTCTTCGACAAAGTTATAGACAATTAAATTATCTTTCTTATTTCCACTTACAGTAATAATACGATGCATGCAGTGCCTCCTTGCGGTGAAAATACGAGATGGTGGGTTTTCTCCATGCGAATTGTCGAAAAATACCATACAAAGTTTAGGAGCGTTGGTCCGGTAGCTAGACTTGTCCGATTTGTTTCCAATTTGGGGCAAGTAATCCTAATGGGACTAGAAATCGAGTCAGAATTTGCTTTGTGAAGTTTTGAACGCCTTAACTCTCTAATGCTGACATTCCAGGCGCAAATGCCTTTCTTCTGGCTCTTAAATGTAGAGTAAATACTATTTACAGTAAGTCAAAAAAATATTTGTTATCCGATTTGGCCCTTAATTTAATTTATTGTACTTGCATTACTTTAAAGTGGCCTATTTCTAAAAAAATCAGCAAGACGAATGCATTTTGAGCCCACTATACATATGTGTAATGAAATATTCAATAATCAGGGCCGCTGGGTAATGTGGGTAGTAAAGGTAGTACTATCCACTTGAAAATAATCGAGTTGGTAATTACCCACTCAAAACTTTGGAATAAACCTAAAATTTAAATTTTGCCACGCATGTGTTTCGGGTGCACGTTTGAAATTTTCGAGGTATGACCAAGTATGCAAATGGAATGCACAAACGCGTCGCAAGTGATTTATGTGAATGTAATGCAAGCGTATGTAGAGGTAGATGGGGTAAAATACACCCCTAAGGAAATATAATCATAACTTTGCTATAGACTATCAATTGGGAGAATTCAATTTAATTTAATATCATTTAGCAACATTTTACTCTGAAATCACAATCGCTTTGCAAAATATTCAAGAACATAAAAAATATTAAATTTTTCAAAATCATTATGAATTGCTCTTTGAAAATGGGCAGGGCAAAACGCACCTATGCAGGGGTAAAATGCACCACAACAACGGGGCACAATACATCATAGCAAATATCGAAATAGCTGATTATAATGCAGAAGATCGCAAAAATTGCAGCATTCCAATTAACTGCCTAAGTGTATTCTACTTCAATTCGGTTATGTCTCTGACATTACCTGCCCATTTTTTTCTTGTCACTCTATGTACCATGGTTGATTCGTACTCTTCGATCGAGCGAGCTAGCGTTGTTGGCACTATCCCGTTGTCGTCAAATGAATGGTGGCAACCGTATTAGGCATGGTCCAGAAGAAAAATTTGAAAAATTATTTCAAATGACTTACCTGAAGTTTCCGACGACAATTTACAGCACAAGTTAGAAGAGAAAACATAAATGTATTCTACTTCATTGCGGTTATGTCTCTGACATTACCCATCCTTCTTTTTTCCGGAGCGGGTCATTTGGCATGATAGACGTTCAGCATTACGGACAGTTGGCATAATTTGGAGAAATGATCGTTCTGTAGGTCAATTGGCATAACGGACATTTGACATAATTTTGCTAAATGATCTCATTGAAATTTGGCATAACAAACGAATGCGTAGTTTACCAGCGAATGAGCCATTCGGTGAAAGCTGCACTAAGCTATAATAATAATGTGTAAGTCCTGTCACTAAGTTAGTGTCGGATTCTGATGCGAGGAACTCGAAGCGCCTCACCAATAACTAACTTATTATTGTGTTTTTTTCCATTATATCATATTGATTATAATTCAAGTGAATACGTTTTATAACTGATTTTGCCTTCTTTTAAATACAGCTCTTTTCAATTTCATTTTAGAAATTTTTGTGTTTGCTCAATTTCGTAATTATGGACTGTTTGTTTATGATTTACGTTGGTATTACAGGTTTTTGTTCATGTAGGACACTAGAAATGCGATCCAACAGACGTATGTTTTATTCTCTATCGTTATTATGACCGCCAGTGAGTTTTAGCTTTCCAAACAGCATTTCAATAATTAAAATTATCCTTATTACCATTCTATATATCATGAACTATTCTTTCGAATTAAATACCGTTCGATTTGAACGATAGTGAGTTCGTCATTCCTGGATACAGCCAAGTTTTTGAACCGGGCTGGGCGTAGCGTATTGGTAAATCGATTGCCTTGTACGCAGCGCACCTGGGTTCGAGTCCCGACTCCGCACAAAGGGTTAGAAATTTTTCATAAGAGATTTTTCTAATCCCAAGAGGCGAATGACCTTAAGGTTAAAACCTCTATAATCGAAATAAAAAAAGTTTTGAAACGATTATTTCTCGACAAACATATGAAGCCAACTGTCAAAATTTACCTACGGGAAAAAATCCGGACCAACCAGCACAGCTGTTTATAGCAAACAAAATAGAAAAGTTTGCTCTCTCGTTGACTGTTATAGTAGCACTTGGGTGAAAACAGTGTAATGCGATTTTTACGCATAACCTAGGCGAGGTGGCGCCGACCCACCGTCGGAGGCGGCGGCCCCTCGCAAGCAAACCTGTGATCCACTCATTTGCCGGGATTTCTTAAAGGTAGGTATTATGAATTAGTTTAAGTCCGACTGAGCGATTGCGATGTTGGACAGCACACGACTTGAAGCGATGGAGTATAGCCACATCAGACGTAAATGCTATTTATTAATTTGCAAAGAATGAATTTTGGGCCTTCAGCAGTAACACGGCTCAAAATTATACCGAAATGACTTTACTTCTCGCACAGCCTAAAATTATGTCTGTTTCCCTGTAGTTAAAAAATGATAAATTACCTCCAATGTGATAACTTATCAAAATTATGCCAAATGTCCATTATGCTAAATGGCCGTTATTCCAATTTTATCCTGAAGATAAAATAAATTATGCCAAATGACTTTATGCCAAATGACCCAGACCCCTTTTTTCATTACCAAAAATCTTAAACAAGATACTTAGCCCAAAAAATGAATTATATGATTGAAGAGAAACAAATTAGGTCAAGACCCGTGATAAGCATTTGAACGGTCGAGTTGGAAGCCACGCAGACATTCGTAAAAAGTTATTACAACTAGAAGAAAAACCAAATGTTGCTTATGCTAAATGATCGCTTTCCAGAAGATAAAAATAATTATGCCAAATGTCCGTTATGCCAAATTACCTGCAGCGTGATCACTTTTCAAAATTATGCAACGCGTCCGTTGTGCTAAACGTTCATAATGCCAATTGTACTGTGCCAAACGTAACATAACATATCTACCATATACAGGCTCCTTACTGCCGTCTAGTTCTCGTATTATGAAACCATTTGTTCGCCAACGAACTGCCCTAGACCAGCTAATAGATTTTGCCGAAGGCAGCACCTTCTAATTTATATTAAGATACAGAAATTCGAAAACGTGTTCGCTAGCGCCACCTATCGGATGAAACTCAAGTTGAACTTTACGTCATCAAACAGCCCTTGTCCTTCTTCGGAAAGATGGAATCTTGTAACAAAGATTACCGACAAGAATAAACCCACGTAGTGGAGATCTTACTGCACACTTAAAATCCATTACCTACCAGTAGGTAATTTTAATTTGCTGTCCTTATTTCACTGCCGGAAAACAAGGGAGAGGGAATGATTTTTTCTATTCTATTCTATTCTATTCTATTCTATTCTAACCCTTACACAGCCAGTATTGAAAAGCATCCTGGAAAACACTGCAGATATTCTTTAGTGTTTTTCTTGTCAACATTAATATTTGAAGCATATTATGTGTAATATGTCGCAAATATTAAAACGGCCAGGCCTACTGTGCAGAGTTTGGTTTAAAGATGTTTCAAAATTATACGGCAATTAAATTATTCATTTAATGAATAATCCAACCAACGAATCATTTTGAATCTTGAAGGAGGAAGAAACGAGGACAACCGTACCGACCGTTTCAGTGTAAAGGGGATATGATAAATCGTTGGGAGGACTAGGCTAAGAAGGTAAATGTCACTCCTTTGGTCCTTTGGGATGCGACAGAGGTATTTACACCTTGCCCTGGCTGATGAGCCTAGGTTATAGCGCCTTTGCTCGCTCTTATGGACGACTGCACCCAGTAAGGCAATAAGCTTCATACGTTCTATAATACTTTACTGGGACCGCGCCTATAGTCAGAAATTGGGAATCACTCAGATTAATAGTGATACAACACCCTGATGTGGCATACAATAAAAAAGGGTCTGCCACAGTAGATCAAAACACTGGGATATGTACCCAATAAGAGAAAAAAAAACATTTGATGTCAAAATATATGGACTGATGTCAGTTAGGGTTAAAGGGACTCGATGTTGGGTAGAAAACAGCATCAGAGTACTAGGTGCAAGATATAAAATGCAAACAGAAAAATACTCCTTTATCAATTTAAACAATCTCTCTAATGAGATAAATCGAAACAAATATTAATGATCCAACTAGTACAAACTGTACAAAAATAATCCAAAGCTGAAAAGAGGTATTCTACATCACTTAAAAAACTTGTAAAAAAAAATGTATTACGCTACAAAAATATGAAATAAAGTAACTGTCTGATCTCTCTGATCTCTACTCCTTTATCAAACAGACGTCTTAGGCTTGTTCAAGATGACTATCTGCTATTCTTGGTATCCTTCCAGATGACAATGGTCATATTTAAATTTCAAAAGAAACTGCCTCTTCCGGTGTAACCCTTGTTGAGCAACTTCCACAATTCTTCCGAATGATCACAAAACTTTAAGTACTGAGAATACGCTCTTGAACGTTCCGAACAAAATTGCCGCGAATAGATATGAAATAAAGTTAGCCTCACAATTCACTTGGTGCATTACGTTTTTCGAAAAAAAAATATCGATGCATCTCAAAAAATTAAAGCATATAGTATAAATAGTGGCACTGCTGAATCAAATCACCTCTTCGTTATCCTACAATAAAATGATCCATGCGGGAAATGTTTGATATTATATGATTAGCATGTATATTTCTACGGGAACAGTATAATCCAACAAAATGCAACCACACTATATCTGACATACAGAAAAATTTCAATTTCACAAGTAGATACTTTTAACACCGTTGATATACAACGTAAAATATATTGTAATTCGTACATAAAAGTGCAATTATTAGTATGAGCTCTGTTCTTGTGAACAAAAAAAAACCAATTGATCCTCCAGACAACATTGTAATATTGTTTAAGCTATACGGAGTATTGAGTATTCAGGAAAAATAGAGTAAAATAAAAAGAATAGATATCACCGGAGTTATTCTGCATCCTGTTTTTCTTCAAAGTCGTCTCGAGAAGTGATAGTGGGCGAGTTAAGGCTGGGCCGCTTCTCAGCTAAATTGTATTGCCTTTTTCAGCTCATTTTGGGCTAATAAATTCCGTAATTAGAGCACAATTTTTGGTCCGACTGATCGGTTGTTGACACTTTCACGAAAATTGCAATAATCATTCACAAATTGAGTACACGCATATTAAGTACACATTAGCTGCGAAAAACTTTTTTGTTTTAAATTGACAAGTGCGAAAAAATCGTAAGGGAGAGGGAATGATTTTTTTTACTCAAAATTAATGGGATGAAGTTTAGTCGGCTTTGGGGAATATCTCCTTATTTTTGGGTAAATTTGGACTCCCTCTCTTTCGTTTTTCGTTGGAGGAAGTAGGATGCACAGATTTAAGATTACCTACTGCTAGGTAATGCAAGTTTTCTGTGTGCACCTACATTCCATACTACTGCAGTGATATGTGGTATGTTAATGTCAATCGTTCAATGGCTGCTTGTTAGTTTCATCTTAATCTTTTAAAGTTTATACCATTTCACTGTATCATTCATTTCGGCGAATGATCCTTAGTATATAAATCTGCAAGAACTAAAAAAGTCTCACATTACACGGTTACCCAGAGACAGAAATTGCTATATTAATTTACCTATCTGGAATGATGCCAATCTGGGCTGCTGCTGATAAGCCGTGGTCAATTACTGTTCGATTCGAAATGACAATTGTTCCAAATTAATTTTATGAAATTAACTTTTACGTGATGTTTTTTTTCCTATCTACAGGCGATGGAAACTTTGCTGTTGTGTTAAAACTGAAAGACAAATCATCGAACGCCGATTATGCGCTCAAAATAATCGACAAATCAAAGTGTTCCGGAAAGGTACGCAACCTGATCGAAATCCGAATCACTGTGATAACATTTAACATTGCCTTTCAACTTCCACACACAGGGCCACTATCTAGCGGCAGAGATTCGTGTGATGAAGAAGCTGAACCATCCGTGTATCATCCAGCTGATACAGGACATTGAGACGATGAACAACATGTATCTGGTGCTGGAGTTGGTACGAGGCGGAGATTTGTTTGACGCCATCACGAGGGTAACCCGGTTCTCTGAAAATCAATCCAAAATCATGATAAAGCATCTGTCTTCGGCGATGTCGTACATGCACGCCCTCAGCATCGTGCATCGGGACATAAAACCAGAAAATTTGTTGGTGAGTAAACTGTAGGATTATTACGATAAATTGAATGAAATACACATTTTCACTGTCTTCAAACAGGTTGAATTGGACAGGGATGGCAATGTAATGCTGCTGAAGCTAGGCGATTTTGGACTAGCCTGTGAAGTTACGGAACCATTGCTATCGGTATGCGGGACGCCTACTTACGTGGCACCGGAGATCCTCATGGAAACTGGTTATGGCGTAAAGGTATGTTCCCGCAATTGAGATATACTCCAAATTAACATAATTTTTTTAATTTTCTGTTTCTCCATATATTAGATTGACGTGTGGGCCGCCGGTATTATTCTATACATTCTACTCTGTGGATTTCCACCATTCGTTTCACCCGACAATCAGCAGGAGCAGCTGTTCGACGCTATTCTGAATGGTTTCTTTGACTTTCCTGCGCCCTACTGGAATAACATTGGCGACAGTGTACGAGATCTGATTATCAACATGCTGCAGTCCGATCCAGAACTGAGGTTTTCTAGTGAGGACATTCTCGATCATCCCTGGCTGACGAGCGACGTGGTCGGAGACACACGAGATCCCAACGGGTACCGAATCATCTCCAATCTGGTGTACTAGAAAATCCACTTTTCTTTCCGCCTATCTGTCAATTCCTTAAGTGGACTAAATTACTGTTTAGAAAAGCTAATGCACATATCCTTAGTTCGTTAGGATTCTATTTATGTGTAAATTGTTCATTTTCTACACAAACATCTAAATTTTATGTTATTTAGTTAAATACCAAAATTTCTGTGATTATTTAGCTGCATTATTTGCACAGAAACAGAATGCTTTTTCAACTTTTAACTACATTTCTTTCTCCTATTGTCACTACTCCCATTTGGGTAAATGGGAGCGTCTGCATGGAATGTCAAAAATGAAGAACAACTAAACTGTACATAGCATGGTCAAATAGTCGTTTCTCTTTTTTACCTTAATCGTATTTTCTCCATTTCCATTATCTATTCCATATCAGTACCGAGTGAGCGAGCCATCATGTGGAGTCAGCATGTTTTGGATGATATTCTTTAGGGAGAAAAAACGCTAATCAAGTATAAAACGCCAAAAAGTGAGTAAATATTTTTGAACAGCTTCTTTTGAATTCGAGAATGTTCGTGGAAAATGACACGTGCGGACTCGTAGCACCAAATCGAATTGCGTTGGTCTCTACGTCCTGCAAAGCTATATCGAATCCTGTAAATAGCAGCATTTTAAGGTATTTATGAACCACAACTACTGTTACTAGTAAGAATCAAGATAATCGTAACAATTGTAATGTTCGGACAGAACGAAATATCATCACGAGAGAACTGTATACATATTTGTTCGTTGTAATATTATTGCTGTTAGCAATTGCAGATTTTTATTCATTTGAATATAATTTAAGCAAGCTTATTTACTAGTTTTAGTTAATGTTAGCCCAATTTTTTCCAATTCTCATATAAAGAAAAAGAGCGGAATCGCAGTCAGTCCAAGTCAAACATATAAAATAGCTTAAGAGTATTAAAACAAAGGTGAAAGCAAGGAGTTAGACTTAGTACATTTGTTTTCATTCGCTGTATTGTTTTCTAATTTATTTTCCTTCCCCGATTCGTGAGTAGCATTGATAATCGTTTTTTGTTTGTAAGGGTCGTTTCTGACAAGCACGCGTTAACAGTGTTTAGTTTTTGTTTAAGTTTGTTTCGTAAAATCACAATCCGAAAAGAATACAATCAGTTAAATGATCTATTGATACATATACATATTAGTGTAGACGTAACAAAATTTGAGCATCAATACAAATTTGACGAGTTTTTCTTTGCTTAAAAATACACAGTATTCACTGCAGCGGTCCAGCTTTGGTATGAATTTTTATTTTATTTTGTTCGAAAATTCCACTTATATCATACAGTATTGGTTCTCAACCCGGGGTACACGTACACCTTGAAGTATCTTGGCTGGTTTCGGGGGTTATCGGATTTCTTGTATTGTGGCATGATACCCACTGTAATAATCACGAGGAGTGTACTCAACCGCGTACTAGAAGTGAGTGATGCCAAATATGTTGCTAGAAACACGCATTTCTTACGTAGTAGTATCTTTGTTTCGGTTGGTGAAAAATATAACAATTGGCCTAGTACAAATATCTTGACTGGTTTCACGGAGTACCGGAACATATAGTGGATATATAGTTTCGTCAATACCAGATCAGACCAGCGTAACAAAAGTATATCAAGCGTAGATGAAGCATATCAATTGAAAAAACATCAATTCAGATAAACCACACACAATCACTACGCTGTTTTCAGAAGGCTATTGTAGAGTAGCTGACGTTTGCTGATGAATAAATAAAATGTGTAAATTTGTGTAAACAAAATGTGTAAATTTTTGAACCAACCACCGCTAGATTACACAAATCGTGATTGACTTAAAAAGCAGTACAATTTTTGTATTTCCGTCTGTTAAGTGAAAACATCACTAAAATCTGTACTAACGCATCATATAAAAATTGGATCTAATTGCACTTGATAATATGTTCAAAGTACAACTCTGTAAACAACCCCACTTAGCATAACCATGTACAATTTAAGAACTCCGTGCGTATATAGATCAGAACGGTTGCGCCACATGATTTGGATACACGTAACTCTTTCGATTACATCACAAAATAAATTTCGAAATGCGACCAGACGATCTCCATTGAAATTAGTGACCATCCATAAATTACGTCACGTAAAAATTGCCCAGAATTTAACGATTTATTGTTAAGAATAACATTTCATTAGGAATCCCACACTTGACGTACCTTGGATACTTACAACGAAAATCCGAAACCATGATTCTCCATATATTTTAATGATTTTTTACATGCACTATAGCCGCTATAGTTTCATGGTGGTAAAGGGAACACTTGTGTCAATGTGGCATGGGGTACAAGTGGCTCTGTGTGGAGAATTCTCAAGAAATAATATAAAATCATGGAGAGTTATTATCGATAAAAATGTAAAACATTTCCTAAATGACATACTATATTGTAAAGGAATTTGAACGAAGGCAGGACTTTTGACGAATAGAAGTAAAATATATTGCGTTGCGTTGAAAAAAATTGCATAATCTCATCCGCAGATAATAGTGAGCTAACAGAATTTACATGTGGTGATCTGACCTTCATGGTTGGATGACGGAGTTTGAGGATGAATAGTGTTTTGGCCACAAAGAAGAATTGCTGAAGTTGGGTTGGTTCACCTTCTATTATTTGAACGTTGTCCGCACCAGTAAAGATTCTTCGAATTTCGTGATATACTTAAGATTGTTTTTGTAAACGAAGCGCAATTTCTATAATGTTAAGACCTTGCGTTATTCGCGCTAGTGCACGTCACTCTGAAAATCAAGCGAAATTGTCTTAGAGCACCAGCAGCTGCTCGTTCAGTGAGCCTTTTGCGGGACCTCCTGAGGGTTAAATGCTTTTAGTAGTACGGTTTTCACATCCAAATGTGAATTCCCCAAAATCACTAGTCATACATATATGGCTTAATCTGACGTGAGGCATGTTTTTTCCCTTTTTCAAGGTTTTTAGGAACGTATCTTGTGCTTTAAGCGCATATTTCCATATGCTTCTCTATAGCTCTATTCACTACCAAAGTCTGGTGGTGTCTGAGCTAGATAATGGGACGCAAACAGTGATAATACTATCACAGACTAACAGACATAACACTCGAAAACAATGCTTCGCCCGTTTTAAGTCATTTTAAATATATTTGTAGTTGGGACTGTGGCCACATTTGCAATTATGGCGCCACTGACATATGAACAAGCATATGAGGGATAGACCACTTGTGAAAAATTGTTCCCAAACTTGAGGGGTAACTCACCAGCAAATAAGTGTTTGGGACCGTGAATAAAAGGTGGAGCTAGTGTTCTGGGAAAATTGCCGGTTCTATGTCTTTTGAGCGAATTCCCTCATAGTGTTATGTCTGTTAGTCTGTGATAATATCTCAAGTCTGACCGCAGCCACTGGAGCTAAATATAGATAACAAGAGAGATTTGGCCGATCGAAGAGAAGGGGCGGTGACGATTTGCTTTTAGGAGACACTGGAGGTCGATGGGTCCATTGGTTGGATATTGGGGCTGTGGCGGTGATCATTATACTGTTGGGAATTTGTAATGACGTCATCACAGTCCCTCGAAGGCGGAGTGGTTAACGTACGCAACTAGAGACTGGGACATCGCAGGTTCGATTCTTATTTGAGGACATATCTTTTCTCATTGTGTCTAATATAAAAAGCCAAATTTTCACCTTTTATCGACATCCGGTCATTCTTTCTCTGCCTTTTTTCCATTGGGCACCTTCCTAAAAATTACTAGCTATGTTATGTCATTAGGTGGCAAACTTCTTTAACAGATGGGCAAACATTTCTATTTTGGAAGACACTCACTAAAATATCTCACAGTTTAAGGGGTACCACTTTATTTAAAAAAAATCGATTTTTTTACACTATCTGGAAGTACAACTCCTTGAGTATATTGTTCCAAGTTTTCATAGAGATACATGGTCTGTTTTTGGACCAAAAATAAACCATTGGACATATTATAAATCTCGCAACACCTGACGAAACAGTTCTTGACTGTGACTGAAATCGTCGTGATAAACTTAGAGTAGTGGTAGCCAGTTTAAAGCAAATGAGATTGCTTCCTACGAGCTCTTTACAAGGGAAATGTCTATATGCCTGCTAATAGTGTAGAAGTAGAAGTCGTCGTCCATGATGAAAGTTTGACATGCGAACAGCTGTTGGAGTATGGGGCTTGCTGCTTCAGGGACCACTTACTCCAGTAATCGAAAATACTGGATTGCAAACGTCTGAATTAATCGCGTGATGCTAAAAAATCATACCCTTACCGGATGACGTTCGCTACATCCTTCTGCACAAGATTCCATTGCCTATCCGTTTATTTCTACCGTAGGTCTTGAACTGCCTTAATTGCAAACAATTGGACCACATAGCTACCCATTGTAGCGAGATGGCCAGCTGTGGAAAATGCTGCGAGAATCACGTAGATGCCCCTTGCAGTAGGAATGCTTAAAAAATCCTTACTGTGCAGTTTGCTAGAGAGTTTACATGATATCTCGGCAAGTTCAAACAAAGCGGGGACAAACTTAAACTCTCTCTTATGGACCGTTCCAATCTATCTTTCGCCGAAATACTTAAAAAGCGTCGCCACTATCCTCAAACATCTGTGCTCTCTTGTCACCTAACGAGAGCGAGGTTGACGGCCCACAAGAGGAATTATTTCCTGCGGTACCTATCTAGGAGTTATAGGAAGAGGAGGAACGCTTCCTCCATTAAACTTGCTTGTACTGGCCGGTTGTCTCTTGAGGAGGTTCCGAAAATAACATCTGTTGCTGTAACAAAACCGACAAACTCCTGGTCTCGGAGGGCTAAAATCAGACACGGTGGAGTTTCCAGTACTTCCCGGAACATCAAAAACCCCAAGTGTTCCATTGTTCTAGTTAGAGAATGATCACTGCACTGGATTTATTAAAGCCTCTGGTATTGTTTCTATTATCCAGACAGAAACTTTCAATATTACAGATCCCCTTAAAAGTCTACTGGTAACTTTTTTACCTACAGTAAAAACATTTTTAAAGCAGTTGGCTGCTGAATGGCCCCTCCTTGCAGCGATCGTTTCCTTCGATAGCTCACTCCTGTTTTTCAGCAGCTGTGTCTGGTTTTGTACTTGCGAATGACTTCTTCGGTGCTCTCGTCCCCGCCAGAGTGTGGAATTGAAGTTGTTCATTCCGGCTCACGTGGTTGCTTAGCTGTGCGACGATCACGTTTGCGCTTCGGGTATTTTTTGAATTCTTTTTCCTTCTCTTTCTCGATTATGTTTTTTCGATTATCTATTTCAACAACACCTTAAATTATTGTATTGTTAACTCACGCGCAATATCCAACGCGCTTTCGAACGAGCACGTAATGTTTTGAACGGAACCTTGAATTGTTTTTCAATTTTCAGTGACAAACAAAATGAAACAAAACCCTCGTTATGGGTCTGGTGTGAGTTATTCGTTTTTATTGGCGTTTTATACAGGAGTTTCGTTTTTGCAAACTTTTTGGAGGAAGAATCTCAGACTTTCTGGTAGTATCCAACGGGGAAAACAGATCGAAATGGTGAGTTAAACGAAAGCAATTATGCGAAAAAAAAATCCTCTCAGAGGCAGGATTCGAACCTTTGCAGTCCGATTCTTGCGGTTGAAGTTTATCTTCGACTTTTACTTCCTAATATAAGTGAAGCGGATTTTACGAAACATGTTCTGTCCTTGCATACACATTTGCTGGCGATCATAAAAAAATTAGCACTACAGTCCATTTGAGGAATTTCCGTCTTCTGTTTTTATAGTCTTAACTGTCGATTTTCAGTGTACAGGACTGATGCAATTCCTACGATTTTAATGACACTGGTCGGAGTTCAAACATACGATGATCAATTTAGAAGATCAGCGCAATACCCTCTGTACCGCCACACCATGGTTATAACGGTCACCATACATATGATCTATTCTTAACCTTCTATGGGACCATTCATAAATTACGTAACGCGTTTAGGGGGGGAGGGGGTACGAGAAGTTGTGACATGTTATGACATATGGGGGAGGGGGAGTAGGCTAGATCGTTACGTAACATGTTTCTACTGAACAAAAAAAAATTTTTTCGAGGAATTTGTTACGTAATAGGGGAGGGGGGATAGAGAAATTTGTGACAATTTGTTACATGGGGGAGGGGGGAGTCAATTTTGGGCAATTTTCGCGTTACGTAATTCTCTTGTTAATGGAGTGCATATTTCGCCATTCTCCAGTGAGAATAGCCATTTTTAGATACATTGGATCGAAATAATATTTTTACGCTATCTGTGGAGTCCAGTTTGGCATCGGATAATTCCCTCCTTGATTCTGAAGAGCAACTTCGGGTTACGTGAGACGCCTATTTAACCGAAATTGAGAATCTCACCTCACCCGAGTCGACTCTCAGAATAGAGTGAAAAAAGTCACATAAAGTAAGGTGTAACCTCACGTCACACGCCGCGCAGAATCAGGCCGAATGATAGCAATCGATAAAGAATTTCTTCAGCTACATTCGACTTTTGCCAGATTTGAAATATGTAACAATAAACAAGAATTATGGCAAAAATTTATTTCCAATTATAATGTAAAGGATGCTACGAACTTTCAATTCGTTTTTCTCGAAATCAATATATTGTCACTTAGTTCGATCTGACTTAACGCCGACCAAATAATCGGCCCTATTCTGCGCGGCGCGTGACGTGAGACGACTAATCTCACCTCACTCTACGTGACTTTTCTCACCCTATTCTGAAGAGTCACTTCGGGTGACGTGAGACGCCCATTTAATCGCAATGGGGAATCTCACCTCACCCGAGTCGACTCTCAGAATCGGGTGAGAAAAGTCACATGAAGTGAGGTGAGTTTAGTCGTCTCACGTCACACGCCGCGCAGAATAAGGCAGAATGTATTAAAATCGATAGTTTGAAAAGTGGGTATCGAGGTTATAACGTGCCATAATATGAAAAACGGATGAATTTGCACTTTTATACAGCACTTCGTCATAATGTACTGAAACTGTAACGTGCACGTATCGAAGGTTAATTGCTTAGTCGGGTAGAGGGATCAGAGTAGTATTGAGGAATGTTATCAAATGTACATCTGTAGATCAAATTAATAACCTTACGCTTATTAAGCAAAATGTGTAACATATGACGATATATTTATTGGAAGGCATCCATCTTATTACCGAAGAATTAATTGCTGTAACAGCGGCAAATAGGAGTTTCAAGGGGTACCACGTAAAAAGGGTGAGAACCGCTGCTGTAGGAAATCTGTATTAAATATTTTTTGGATAGTACCGCTGACTCTAGTTTAGGTAACTTTTAAATTGACATGAAACTATATCGATAACTCATCTGATCAAAAATTACAGTACTACAACATTTCTTGAAACGATTTAAATTCTCATGCACATGAGTATTGCACTGACCAGTATTAAGAGTTTACATCCGTTAGTTATGCATGTCCCACAGAAACGTAAAAACTAGCTGGATTATCTTCCACCGTCTCAAAAAAATTTCCTTTTCACTGAAAATTTCCCCATTTAATAAAAAATGAACAATCAAGTCATAATGAAAAGCAAGAAGCTACTACGGATACTCTATTCTCTCCAACATGAACACAATCCATAGAGCTGTCACTTATCTCGACAGCGCGACAGTCTTATTCCATGAAAAGCATTCCAGAATAATTTTTCGAATGAAAACCCATCAAACCATCATGTGCATTGGACGGGACTACACGTGCCTAGTGTTTTTACAGCATTGGAAATCAGCAAAGGGATCTAAGTAAGAGTGATTGCTTTATTCGGCATATAGCTTATAAAAACAGTTTGATATAAAAGTATTAAAAATTAGTGGATACTAACAAATCATTGTCCCATTGCCATTGGATAGAGCGAAATATTGAATACAATAAGCAATAAACACGAATAAAGTGGCAAAGTAAGCGAATCAGAAATGAGATTGAAAAAAACAAAACAAATTTAGCTGCGTTGCTTTTGGACACCATTATAAATTTTCAGTTAAGAACTCTGGAATTGTTGACTACATTGGAAAATTAGAAACAAGCTACATCAAGTAATAATAATTTTAACAGTCATCAGTACTGTGCATACAAAGTGTCTATCGAAATCATTTTCAGTTTAAAACAATGCCCTGCAAATTTTCAACTGATTCTCAAGCACACTATAACAAGAGATTGACAATAAAAACGAACACATCTAAAACTCAGCTAATTATAGAATGCTCTGGCTTCTATTTCATTTCTAGAGAGTAATAAGCTTAGCTATAATTTCGTAAAGCATTTCCTGTTTCCTGCCATCTCTACTTAGCAACGAATGATAAATCCAGTTTAGGCAAGCAAGAGTCGCATTTGTAGGAGTTATAAGCAAATCATGATAGAAGGATAGTTTAGGCGATAATCACCACTGTTCGAAATAATCAAAGTTCAACGAAATTTCCAGAATGGGACATCAATATGAAGCAAGAGATATTTATGTACTAAAACTCATGTTAATCAGGCATATAGTATTCACTATACGAAAATATGTATCATATATAGTTTGGACAGAAATATACTATACAACAATGGAAACATAAAGTTTTTTTTTAAATCCGATAATTCGAGACTTTCCGTGTATGTTTCGGAAACTACAACTATGTGAGGGTAAGTATATATGATGGACAAGTAACATTTCAACATAAATTTTCGAATTTATGATTTAGTTTGATGGCACTACTGATTCTTTTCTGTGTGCTGGATATAATATTCGTTTTTTTACGATTGAAGGGTTTTCCGTGCATGAACGGTGATTTTAAAAACTTTTTCTTTTGCTGTTTTTGAGACAGTATGGTAAAACCCGTTGTTATGGTCTGATTTGGCGTCATACCACTGCTCTAACGCCGTACAGAAGTGGTATACGACCGACTTGGTAACTTTTGTGCCGTAATACATGAACCCACCAAACTGTCCCGAAGCATTTTACTCAAAATAATTTTAAGTCTTAACCGACGTATTTACGCTGAAAGAAATACATATACCTACTGAAATACTGTAAATCTTTGGTTTCATAACTCATAACCCTAGCGGCCTAGCCGATTTAACAATTAATCAAAAGTATCACAAACGATTAATGAATCACTCTTTATAATGTACTCTGGTTTGCTTGATATTTGAGAACGATCTCGATCAACGGTCGGTTCGTCGGAATTTTTCCAGGTTGGAAGGTTCCATTGCTGACTGATCTGCTACAAAACGAATTGATTCCCCCGAAAAACAAAAATTAATTAATGCCAATGAACCATGATTGATTACGACTGGCGGCAATTCTATGTGCACATCTACATAATTCCACGTGCTGCGAAAATGGAATGTAGAGTAGACTGGTTCAATTTTTGACTTTTAGCTCCACCACGCTCTACTGATTGCTTTTATGGTCGTTAGTAATTGTGCAAATTTTGGTACCGATCGGTTGTGTCTACCGACCCTCCAAAAATTTCAAAGCTTATTTGGAAAATCGGTTAACATTGAAAATAAATTCTTAAAAAATCACCTCATCGATCAATTAATCAGAACACTATTTACTTCTAAAGGTATTCTTCTACTGAACACATTTGGGGAACATTATAAGTTTATGAAAATTCGTTGAGAAAAGTTATTAACTAAAGAAGCAGTATTACTTCAAAACAAGTGGATTTTATTCAACCCAGTGAAAACTTGACAGATAGTGCTTGTTTCATATATGTACCACCGATTTGATGGTGGCGCTAGTATGCCTTCTCTGTACGAGTACCACGAACAACGAAACGAAAAAGTTTCAAGAGAAAAGCGTGTTTCGTTACGTGTGTTATGAACGTTGTCAATGCAGCTAGAACAACATTCAGAAAAAGCGTATTCCAAAAAAAACTATTATTAGAGAATAAATTTATCCCTAACTGGAAACCGTCAGCAAGGTTACATAAATCTTATTATAAATTTAGCTGCAAGTCGTTGGTTTTAGCAACCGGCTCGCTTCCTTCTTAAGGACATTATACATGCGAGCCACAACATAGCTTCTACGCTACACACACCCCTCTCCCCTGCCTAACCATGTATCTGGCATGAACAAATATAAAAATACGTTTTTCAACACTGCTGGTGTGCCACGAAACTGCTACTTAAGGAAGCTAGAACATTTTCCTATACAAACAATCCGACTTTTTGACGGAATGCCATCTGTAGCTCCTATTTTGTGCGAAAATATCACCTCTCTTCACTTGGGGTTTCCTTTCGAAACACTCTTATTTTTCTTTTTCTCGTTTTCATTGCACTTTTTCAAATGCACTTTTTTCACACACCACTGCAAAAACACTTGCGAAATTTTAATCGTCTACTAACAAAACTTCAAATTTTCTGCCAATGTGCAGATGACCAAAGGAAAATGTTCGGAAACTCTCATTTGTGCGTTTGAATTTTCACTTCAGATTTCAGTTTTTCTCAATGTAAACAAGCGAGTCGGTGCCTAGCAACGTGGCTTCCACATATCTTCACCTTAAAAATGTTTTGGTTTTCTTGTTGTGTGAAGTTTGTAGTCGGTAAATCGTTGGTGCTTTTTTCACGAGAAATATAAATTAAAAACGTTTTAGCCAATGAAGGTAAATCACCCAGCTTAACAATTCGTGAACCTACGACATCTTGTTTCAAGTATATTGAGTACGTCAAGAATTCAATTATTTTGATCGGGAAAATAAACATATTGTAGGATTCTCTACACATTTAGAAAAAATTGGTTTTGAATAGAATTTGTGTGTTTTTATCAGAATTCTGGCAGCAAACCGGTAGTGCTCGGTTTCAGCAAGAATGCTACCAGAAATGTACAATATTGTTCGACTTCTGCCAGAGGTGTGTTCTACTTTTGCAATAATTCTGTCCGGAAGATATTGCGATGGTTTTGGTACGGATTCCTTCAGAATTTTTCTGTCATTTTACTCGGCTCCAGTCTTATAGAAACCGAACGGAACGGCATCACGGAGGATTTCATGCCTGGGGAGATGTTGATTCGATCCGGAAGATTTTCGGAAATTCCAATGTAAGTAGAATTGGCTTGATTTTGAAAGTAACCTTCTTGTATTTCCGAAAGTCGATTTATTTTATTTTAGATTTTAAAAATTCAAAATGGAATCCGTGTTTCTGTTTATGTATAATGGAATGAGGATAGTTTCTCAATTGAACAGCGAAAACAGCGGAAATTCCGGACAAACCGTTTCTCGCCAATCAGAGATGTTGGTAGTAAACAAAAGAGAAAAGTTTTCTCTTTCATTAACTGCTATGAACTGTGTTTAGCCAGTAACGGTTTGTCCGGAATTTCCTTTCAAAGAGAATTTTGACAGTTGGCTTTTGAGCCGTAATCATATGTTTGTCGAGAATTGTTTATTTTTCACAAATATGGAAAATAATAAATGGGATGCGCCTTTATCAAATTTTGCTCCATTCGAGCCGCCATGACATCACCAAATCACCACAAAATTTGCTTATGAGTTCAGTATATGCGAGCTGTCAAGTTGTCCCCGGGCTGATTTTATTATTAATCATAGCAACCCTGTTTGAATAGCTGTAACTTCCATCCGCGAGCGGTGGGTGGCAAATCTAGTTTACACTTGTATAACGATGGAGCTATTCAAACAGTTACAATTACAAAATGTCTATTAAGGTAAAAATCTACATATAAACACAGACTAACAGACATAACACTATAAGGGAATTCCCTCAAAAAACATCGATCCGACAATTTTCCCAGAACACTAGCTCCACCTTTTATTCACGGTCCCAAACACTCATTTACTGGTAGGTTATCCCTCAGGTTTTGGAGCAATTTTTCACTAGTGGTCTATTCCCCGTATGCTTGTTCATATGACAGTGGCGCCATAATTTCAAATGTGGCCACAGTCCCAACTACAAATATATTTAAAATGACCGTTAAAGCGGGCGAAGCTTTGTTTTTAAGTGTTATGTCTGTTAGTCTGTGATATAAATCTACAAAATAAAAAGTTTCGAGTATAAGGTGTCAAAAATGGCGGCTCAAGCAAAAGTTGTTTTGAAAACTGACCTCATCTGCGCGCACGATACAGGCCGCAATTCGTCGTCTAAAAGCAGCAAACCAAAACGATCTTGAAGATTACATTCCGTAGAGGCGCCCCAAACTTAAAAACATGAAAAAATCGATATTGAAACAAAATGGCGGTCACTTGAAAATAAAGTATCGTTTTTTCGCATGATTTTTCCACTTTTTCTAAATCGTTATCAACTCGTTATCCTATCAAAATATTGCGATTTTGTAGGTAACAGCGCCTGAGAATGTTGTATTCTTTTAGGCGGGCAAAACCCGAAGTTGATTGGTTGAATGGTTCAAAAACGAGAATGCCCGATGGTTCAAACAATCATGTTCCGAGAAAGCCGTCATTTTGGGCGCCATTTTTGACACCTTACGCTCGAAAATTTTATAGATGAAACCTTAGTAAATATTTTGCAGAAAACGGCACATGTCTAAGTTATTTTACTGCTTAAAAAAATTATTAAACATTAGGTACTTTTTGCCACAATTATATAAGCGGACCCCTTTAAGTAATTTACATAATAATGCGGTATACTTCTTTATAGCGACAAAAAGGTAATTCACTAATATGTGAAATGCAAAAACGAGAGATAGATTCACGAGGGAGTGTTTAGAAGCATGTTTATATACACTATACAGGCATCGAAGCTAAGTCAGTCGCTGACTAATATGAACGTCTAAGTTGAATGTGCATCTGAGACAAAGTAATTGTATTTTTCAACAAGCTCATTAATCTCAAGATTTGTTGATCATTTCTGTCCCAAATGCAAAATTAAAATAATAATAAAATGATAGCCACACAAAGTGATTTACTGAGTATACGGTATTGTCAAGGCCCAAAATTGAGCCCACTTCAATAGACCTTTCTCGTCAAAAATTTTTATATGCAGAACAGCTTCCGTTTTCATCGCTGGATCGATTCTGAATACTGTCACGTTAATTTGGTGTCTCTAACTATTGAAAAAATCAAAAATTCTTCGAACTGCCCATTTTACTCTGTATTCCCCTGTCCTATTTTACCTCGATTCTCCATACTTTTACACCATTTGGATGAACTTCGTGTGGGGAATATGAAATAAAGTTACGGCGGGTAGCTTATAACAAAGTTCCAGTAGCCTACCGCTCGCCGGCATCTATTTTAATCTGGCTATTCGCCGTTTTGTTTACTGGGTATGAACTCCAAGAGTAAGTGTTCATTCCAATTTGTCAAAAACATTGTTTTGACGTAGCTGTACCCCAAAAAAGTGTTGCAGAATATACCGATTCATCGATATCTAAACCGATTTTTAATTTCAATACCAATAAAATTACTAAAATACCGATTTATTTTTTTTTTGCCAAAAAATAACGATTTTCATATAATACGATCAATTAATATTACGTATGGGCCTTTTTAGAAAATGTCTACACATTTCCACATAAAATCATCCGGAAATTGATTCAGCAATCTGCCAGGTTACTATCAAAATTTCAAATGAAGCTCAACAACCGATTCTGAAATCGATTGAGCTCGGTAGGTTTGATTACATAACATTAGAATGATCTATTATTTAAAACCAATAATTTGCAGGTAACTTTTGGTTAGCATACATCTTCACACCGATAAATACCTATTTTTTATTTAGAACTATACCGATATTAGATTTTTTTCAGTACCAGTAGAAAGTGGAAGTACTCCGGAGCAAACAGAGAGAAAATCGTTCCTATGTTCTCTTCTCTTTTTTCTTCTTCCGTTAGCAAGATGGAGTAAAAAGCAAGTTTTTTCGCTTCTGTTTGCTCCGGAGCAACTTCTGTGTAAAGACTAGAACAAACTTATTATACAAAACCATCTGACAACGCTGCTCTAAAGTGAAAAGTGCTCTTCAAACATCGATGACATCTTTTTTGTTTTTTTTTCCTGTTTTCTCTACCTATCTGTTATGTATTTACATCCTGCCAAGGAATCCAAAAACATCAGCTGTCTCCCGTTTCCCAAGAGTTCGCCGACCAGTTTTGCTTTCATTACTGAAGAAAAAACTGCAGTTTAACTTCACCAGGCACAATCATCAGAATGAGATGCAGGAAAATATTAACCCAGAATGGTTTCATTTTACCGTCCAGTATGAGAAATATTTTACAAATGATAATCGTGTATGCCCAAAAGGTATTTGTGCGGATCTGCGAATTCGGTTTTTGTGGAATAGTTCGACCAAGGGCTATGATGTAGCAGCGGTGGAGAGTAAGTCCAATCATACGGCTTCATCCCACCCCGGCAGCAGATGACCGCTGGCGAATGTTTTCAGCCACCTGGAGGAGGAGGTTCAGCGCGGAAGAAATGTTACCAGACTGCCGATCTGGTGTCTTTTTTGATAATCTCATAGAGATTGGGTGTGCAGATGGGCGGTTGGAGTTCTGAGAGGGAACGACTGGTAACTTTAAGGTAAATTGTATGGAGTCATTTGTTTTTATCACAACTATTGACGGACGTTTCATTGCAGGGTATATATGAAGCCGAAAACATCCACAACAATGGGGTAATTAACATAAAGCTCGCCGGTGACAAAGTGATAGTCGCACGATTGAGTGGACGAATCGATTCTCTGAGACTGGAATCGTACACGCAAGGTTGCCAGATCGATTGGGGATTAATGTCTGCATATGGGCGAAGTAAGTTCTATGTTTTAAGCAATTTTTTAAGCTCATCTAGGGCGCAGAACAGACAGATTTTACTTGTTATTTTAAAATACTGTATATTCTAAGTCATTTAATTTTCAGTCTGCAATAAGTATGTCATCAAGTGCCTTAATTCTTATTCTTTTTTAGCCCACGTACGCACCGGTTTGGCATGAAGCATTAGTTTGATTCAGCAATCCGTCCACAGCGTTGCAAGCTCAACATAACGCATCCGAGGAGGAGCTTCGATGTATTGTGGAGTTTCACCAGCAGGGTTACCGGTGACATGTTTGGAAGTGGCGGGCGGTACAGTCATGACTGGCGGCCAGGGCCACACTGTTAAAGTGTTCCGACGCGATAGCCACCTATTGCAGTTCACTCTAAACGGCCATTGCGGTCCTATCACATGTATTTTCATAGACCAGTGGCAGGCCGAGATGGGCGCATCTGGTCGCCAGGATGGTGTGCTATGTGTGTGGGGCTTGAACTAGAACAGCTCCTACATATAGAAAGTTAATAAATACATTTTGATAATAAACAAGACTTCTATTTACATTGCTTTCAATCAGATAATTTATGTTAGAACTTGCTTTTCCTTTTTTATTTTCCCATTACCGCCTCCAGTGACCGCGTGGATGCTTTCAGTCACGGTAGAATCCTTAATTTTTCCTTTTCGCTTGCTACCATTTCTTGACCTTTCGTGCAGCTTCTTGTGTCCCATCAAATGACTACGTTCAACAAATCTTTTTCCACACTATTCACAGCCATGGGGTCGTTCGCCAACATGCCTG
The DNA here is from genome assembly GCF_030247195.1 of Topomyia yanbarensis. Taxonomy (NCBI): domain Eukaryota; kingdom Metazoa; phylum Arthropoda; class Insecta; order Diptera; family Culicidae; genus Topomyia; species Topomyia yanbarensis. The sequence goes on from NC_080671.1 coordinate 78,454,811, forward strand.
CGATTATACTGGGTTAAATGTGCTCTTCGAAGAAACTCCTGCCCGCAGAGGTCACATTTGTACGGGCGTTCGTTTGTATGGATTTGCATGTGCCGAGTCATGTGAGAATATTTTTTAAACCCGCCACCACAGACTTCACATCTGAATTCTCGATCTTTGCTGTGGATAAGTTTGTGCTGCGTAAGTTCTTTAGATTCAAGAAACTTTCTACCACAGATGTTGCAACTAAATATTTGATCCGCAAGATTCATATCGATGTGAACACGCTGGTGACGTTTCAAACTGTTGCTTTCTACGTAGCCTTTGCCACAGATATCATACTTATACGGACGCTCGCCAGTATGCATGCACTTGTGGCGAGTGAGTTCAGCACTAGTTATGAATTCTTTGCCACAAATATCGCACTTGTGCGATCTCTCACCTGCATGGATAAGTCTGTGTCGCGTGAGACTACTGTTTTCGGTAAACTTCCTACTGCAGATATCGCAAATGTAAGCCTGATCTTTATGGGTAAGCCGGTGCTGATCCAATTGCTCAGAAGTGAAAAATTCTCTGCTACATATCCGACAACGGTGCCGTCGTTCGCCGGTGTACAAATGTACAGCAGCAGCCTCTGAACGAAGCCATTGCTAGCAGGAGTCTTTGATTTGGAAGGATAGTTGCTGAGGACCATTCTCATAATAGTATAAAAGTTCTAAGTTCTAACCTCAAAAACAGATAACAATGAAATGTATTTCTTTCAGAGTTGATAATATCCATTACTTGATCAAATGCGCTGATGGGTTGGGCTTTGGATTCGACTAAATTCCATCGTCATTGAAGCTAGATCATAGAATCATGTTAATTTGACAGACTGCAAGTGTTATTAGTAGCACAAACAGCTAGCAGCCCAGCTAGTATTGTTCTTTCTGCTTTCAACCAACCTGGTTATATTGATGTCAATGCTAAATTCGCTGTTACAGCTGTATGATCGCTATACTGTCCCATTTGTTATGGGATTCGCTATTAACATGGGACAGTTATGCTTAGAGCACCAGATTCTAAAAGCGACCAATTTTGGCCAATCACTGGAGACAAAATCACGCGTAACAATTAATAATAAATTAAATTATTGCTGAGTAATTTTTGTTGTTCATGAATAAAACATATCTATTTTCTCGTTACCTATGGCTAAATAACCATTAGAAAGATTATGAGTTTATGTTGTCGCATTTTATAATCATTTATACTACTTTCAAGCGATCGATTTTCAAGATACGACTCGCACTTTAACCACCCCTTCACTGCGCCATCAAAATATAAATAAGTCATACTCCTAATGAACTAATATTTATTAAAACATTTACTAAATAAAAACATAGACCTGATAGTTCGTTTGCAAAAAAACACCGAAGCACAGTGAGTTGGTGTTAAAACTCTATCTTTGATCCTAGTGCTGCAGGATTTTGCCAACATTTATACTATTTTCATTCAAAAAAGTATCACGTGTACACTATGTATATGGACTTCTAAATTTGGTAATTGTTAATTGAATCACACTCGGCCTGGCCTTGGGTACAAGATAATAACTGCTTGATCTCCCACGAGCATGGTCCTGCCGGAGTGTTTGCCTTGCCGGAGCCGATCGCTACACTACCAGCAGTAGCTGTGATTTGAGCAATTAATCCAAATGCCTGGTGGGGAGCTACCATTGGTGCAGCGACAGCCGAGCGTGACGCAGGGTGGACCATCGGCTAACTCGATTCCGGCGAGGTGGAGCGGCTGCAATTGGTGCGGACCTATGAAGCGATGTATATAATTTCAACGACATTTGCAACGCAATTACCAGAGATCATCAAAATGTTTCGTGGCTAACGTTGTAATTCAGCAAAAAAAACAAAAGTTAAATTGATCGCAACAAATAAAATCGCTTTCTTCAACGAATCGTGGACAAGAAAAATCCAAATGCCAAATTTAACGGATTTAATGTCTAATGACGTCAAATAAAAATGAAAGCCTAGCAAGCTTGTTAATACAAGATATTCGCATTTAAAAGCGAACCAAATCAAGTTTCTCATACTGTGGTCGAATACAAAAAATTCCGTCTATGTAAACAAGCTCTGCGAACTGTCAAAAAAGTGAGGTTAAACATTTTCATCCAATGTTCATACAGCGAGAGGTTCATTTTAGTTTGTTTACATTGCTAATGAATTTTGTACTGCGATTCACCACTTCATTTACCGCGTTGCCAAGAACTTAAGTGAAAATATTCAAAGCAGTGCTGCCCAAACGCACATTTTAAGTCCCACCATTTCTGCTGAGGTGAAAAAAATATTCAACATTCTTGCATATTTCAAATTTTAAAAAATCATTAAAAAATCATGATAGCTCCTAAAAATCTCATTTTTACGGAAATGTTCTTATAAATGTGTAATATTTCGATTAAAAATAAGAAAAACAGGTGTTAGGTCGGACGAGAAAGGTCTATTGACTTAACTCGTTGATACTTCAATTTAGTGGTAGTTCTTTTTGTTTAATTCGTTTATTTGATAAGGTATGTTTGCGTTAGTATAATGGTGCCAATATTAAAACTAGGAGATTATACATTGAATTATTTTGTATGGTGAAAATAAGGACATTTCCATCTATCTTACACATATACAAGAGAAGATAAAATAATGTTTGTAATATTTGGGGAGTAATGGTGAGTAAAGCCATATCAAGTGGTTCCCGAATTTTTCACAAAATCACCGATTTTCATGAGGTATATTTTATTGTATAGGAATTATGGTGAATAGCTTTTGGTTAAATATTTACTTAAAACTCCTTTTTTGTTTAAAGATATCAACCGTTAAACTTTATTGCATGATAAAATTGTAAATTTTATATCTCAAATACTACTGAAGATTATTGAATGAATTTTTGTACACTTATAGAATGATATTAACACTATCTCATAAAAATGTATCTATTGTATAATTGTGCAAATAACTGTACTTTGCACCCATTTAAAAATATCAATTGTAATTTTTCTTGTGTTCTTCGCGCTAAAAATTTTCAAAAAGTTTGTCAAGTTTGTGTTTATGCAAAAAGGAGAATGTCGGAACAAAAATAAGAAGCCGATTCTCACGTCTTGTCTTAGGCGTACACAAAAAAGATCCACACAAAACAAAACGAGTCAACGCTAATGATTTTTTTATTCATTTCGTTTATTTGATAGGCACAAATGCGTTAGCTTGGCGGTGCCAAATTCTTTTGTTTTTACATTTTGTATATTTTAAAACTAGGAGGTTACAATGTTGAAATATTTTTTTAAAAAAGAAAAATTTTACAGCTATCTTAAGACTAGAAATAAGATTCTATATACAAGAGAGGGGGCGAAAGATTTTTTTTTATGAAAAAAATTTTAAAACAAGGAATTCAATAGTAATAATTTTTAGGAAATATTTACAGTTATCTTAAAACTAACAATATAGTTTGGTACACAAAAGGGGGAACAAATATTTATGAGAAAATTCGCAGGTGTTTTAAGACTAGGGATACAATTCTATTTACAAGATGGGGGACAATAACAAAGAGGTAAAATTACAACTATCTTAAAACTAGGAATACAGAATACAAATTTGAACTTTTTTAGCGGAGACTTATGCTTGGTCAAGATATTCAGAGGGGGCTGTAGAAGCAGTTGCATCAAGGACAGGGGAGAGAAAGCGTAGATGGTGACCGGGAGAGAAGAGCAAAACTTGCAACTTTCGCTCAAACGGGAGATCAGCGAAAGATTACCGCCTCAGTCTAGTAGGTCGGATTGGCGGATGGTATTCTTCGGACCCGCGGGGAATCCTTCAAAAGTCATCGGACCTTGAGTCGCTCTCGCTTCAGTTTCCGTAGTGGTAAGTGCGACGGCGGTTACATAGTTGCAGTCTGGAGCTGATCGGTCCCACAAGGCAAGAGAAAGCTTCTAAAACGAGAAATAAAAAGAGAGGGACTAAATTGGGATATTTGTCGTTTTTATGAAAGTATAAATAAGGGACATATAGGGGAAATCACGATTTGCCAGTATATCTCGGACTGGGACATTGGGTGGTCTACCTCGGGCCCGAAGGGAATCCTTTAACTGAGACCTGGCGTCCAAGTACCCGGCGCATACCCAGACAACGTGCTCGATGTCGTGATAGCCCTCGTCACAAGCGCACAGACTACTCTCCGCAAGCCCAATACGCCGCAGATGCGCATCCAAGGTGTAGTGGTTGGACATAAGTCGGGACATTACACGAATAAAATCCCGACCCACATCCATCCCCCTGAACCAAGGCTTCGTTGATACCTTTGGGATAATGGAATGTAGCCATCGTCCAAGTTCACCATTGCTCCACGAGGTTTGCCAACTGTTGAGTGTCCTCTGACGACAAATACTAAAAAATTCGTTGAAGCAGATTGGTCTTTCGTATATGTCACCATTTAATGCGCCCACCTTTGCTAATGAGTCGGCCTTTTCATTGCCCGGGATAGAGCAATGAGAGGGGACCCAAACAAAGGTAATTTGATAAGATTTTTCAGATAACGTACACAAGGACTCCCGTATCTTCCCCAGGAAATATGGGAATTGCTTTTTGGGCTTCATCGCACGAAGAGCCTCGATGGAGCTGAGGCTGTCCGAAATGATGAAGTAGTGATCTGTGGGCAGAGTGTCGATGATCCCAAGGGTGTACTGAATTGCAGCTAACTCTGCGACGTAAACTGAAGCGGGATCATTGAGCTTGAATGAAGCGGTGATAGTATTGTTGAAGATACCGAAGCCAGTGGACCCATCGAGATTTGATCCGTCAGTGTAGAACATTTTGTCACAGTCGACTTCTCGGAATTTATTATAAAATATATTGGGGATCACTTGCGGGCGTATATGGTCCGGGATTCCACGAATCTCTTCCTTCATGGATGTGTCGAAGAATACAGTAGAATCAGAAGTATCTAGGAAACGAACACGGTTGGGAGTATACGTAGAAGGATTAATGCTCTGTGCCATGTAGTCGAAGTACAAGGACATAAATCGGGTTTGAGAATTAAGCTCGACGAGCCTCTCGAAGTTTTCAATCACCAACGGGTTCAGAATGTCGCATCGGATGAGCAATCGATATGAGAGTTCCCAAAATCGGTTTTTTAGCGGAAGAACGCCCGCCAGCACTTCGAGACTCATCGTATGGGTCGAGTGCATGCAACCCAAGGCAATGCGCAAACAACGATACTGGATTCTCTCCAGTTTGATGAAGTGTATGTTCGCAGCGGAGCGGAAACAGAAACACCCGTACTCCATCACCGACAATATCGTTGTTTGGTATAACCTGATCAGGTCTCCTGGGTGAGCACCCCACCATGTTCCAGTTATTGTTCGGAGAAAATTGATCCTTTGTTGGCATTTCTGTTTCAGATACCTAATGTGACATCCCCAGGTACCTTTAGAGTCGAACCAGACCCCGAGATATTTAAATGTGAAAACCTGGTTGATCGTTGCACCCATTAATAGAAGCTGGAGTTGCGCCGGCTCACGCTTCCTAGAAAAAACAACCAACTCAGTTTTCTCCGTGGAGAACTCAATACCCAGCTGAAGAGCCCAAGCAGACAAATTGTCCAAGGTATTTTGTAATGGTCCTTGCAAGTCGGCAGCTTTGGGCCCTGTAACAGAGACCACCCCGTCGTCTGCAAGTTGCCTTAGCGTGCATGAAGTGGCAAGACAATCGTCAATGTCATTCACGTAGAAATTGTAGAGCAGGGGACTTAGACATGAGCCCTGGGGAAGACCCATGTAGCTAAATCGCGATGTTGTTAAATCGCCATGCGAAAAGTGCATGTGCTTTTCAGACAACAGGTTTAGCAAAAAGTTATTTAAAATTGGCGAAAGACCATGCTGGTGCAGCTTCTCTGACAGAATGTTGATAGAAACTGAGTCAAAAGCCCCCTTAATATCCAAGAAGACTGATGCCATCTGCTCTTTGTTAGCATAGGCCATTTGGATTTCTCTAGAAAGCAACGCAAGGCAATCGTTCGTCCCTTTGCCTTTGCGGAAGCCAAATTGTGTATCTGACAGTAAGCCATTTGCTTCAACCCAATTGTCGAGGCGAAACAAGATCATTTTCTCGAACAACTTCCGAATACAGGACAGCATTGCAATCGGCCGATATGAGTTGTGGTCGGAGGCTGGTTTTCCTGGTTTTTGGATGGCGATGACCTTCACTTGCCTCCAGTCATGAGGGACAATGTTACCCTCAAGAAACTTGTTAAATAAATTCAACAAGCGCCTTTTTGCAGTGTCAGGTAGATTCTTCAGCAAGTTGAATTTGATTCTGTCTAACCCTGGGGCGTTATTGTTGCATGATAAGAGAGCAAGTGAGAACTCCACCATCGAAAACGGTGTTTCGTTCGCGGTATCGTGAGGAGACGCGGCGCGGTACGTTTTCTGTACCGGGACAGAGTCCGGACAGATCTTCTTGGCGAAAGCAAATATCCAACGGTTTGAATATTCCACGTTCTCGTTGGTACTATTACGGTTACGCATACGTCGAGCCGTACCCCAAAGAGTGCTCATCGCTGTTTCTCTCGTTAACCCGTCGACGAACCGGCGCCAATAACTACGTTTTTTGGCTTTCATTAGACTCTTCATTCGCCTTTCTAACGACGCGTACTGTAGATAGCTAGCGGGTAACCCGTCTTCCCGGAAGGCCTTATATGCAGTGGACTTTTCCGCGTACAGCTCTGAGCACTCTTTATCCCACCACAGGGTGGGAGACCGTCCATGGGTATTCGCGCTGGGTACTGGTTTAGTCTGAGCTTGATTCGCACTGTCGAGAATCAAGCCAGCCAAAAACCTGTACTCTTCCTCCGGAGGAAGTTCTTGAGTGGATTCGATTTTAACGGATATCGCGGTCGCGTAACTCTTCCAATCAATGTTCCGTGTGAGGTCATACGATACATTGATTGTTTCCGATGGTCTTGAACCGTTAGCAATTGAAATCACGATAGGCAAATGGTCGCTACCGTGGGGATCAGGGATCACCTTCCACATGCAATCTAACTGTAGCGAAGTCGAGCATAGAGATAAATCCAACGCGCTTGCGCGTGCTGGTGGTGTAGGAATCCGCGTCATTTCTCCCGTGTTTAAGATGGTCATGTTGAAATTATCGCAAAGATCTTGGATTAATGTTGATCTATTATCATCATGAAGACAGCCCCATACCGTACCGTGCGAGTTAAAGTCTCCCAGAACTAGCCGCGGTGCCGGTAAGGATTCCGTGATATTACAAAGCGTTCGGTGCCCTACCGAGGCTCTAGGAGGAATGTAGATGGAAGCAATGCAAAGGTCTTTACCTTTGATTAAAACTTGACAAGCAACAATTTCAATGCCTGGTGTCGAAGGGAGGTTAATTCGGTTGAAAGAATAGCACTTTTTGATCCCCAAAAGTACTCCTCCATAGGGGTTTTCTCGATCCAGACGAATTATATTAAAGTCGTGGAAGTTGAGATTTATATCGGAAGTTAACCAAGTTTCACATAATGCGAAAGCATCACATTTTAAACTATTTAGTAAAAATTTAAAGGAATCGATTTTCGGGAGGATACTTCTGCTGTTCCACTGTAGAACAGTGATCGAATCGGTGACCTCGTTCGATGACTTAGCCATCGAAGGATACGATCGCTGCAAGGAGGGGCCATTTAGTAGTCAACTGCTTCAAAAATGTTTGCACTATAGGGAGAAAACGTATCAGAAGGCTTTTAAGAGGATCAGTAACATTGAAAGCTGTGAAAATTAAGTCCACTATTTCAGAAAATTTCATTAGTCCGCTACTGGACTGAGTATCTGTTTGAAAAAAGGGGACACTTGGGGTTTTTGGTGTCCCTGGAAGTGGTGGGTACTCCTTGTTAGAATTAATATTTCCAAGTCCTGGAGCAAATTGCTTCGGCTTTTGTGCATCACTTCCGTTGGATTTATTGATTGCGGTTGGCGCACTCTGAGTGGACGACACCTTGGCACCCTTACGAGGCAATGTAGGGGAGGCTAGATTTCTCCTCTTCCTGGATTCCCCTGGGTTAACCAATGATGTTCCCTCTTGTGGGTCGTCAGATTCTTGCTCAACGCCAGCCAAAAGAGCAAAGGAATTTTCGGAAGTGACAGATGGCGAAGCATTCTTTAGCATTTCTGCATAAGAGTGCCTCGAGCGATCCTTAAGGGAGCGCTTAATTTTATCCCCGCGCTGCTTGTACGCCGGGCATGACTTAAGAGCATGCGGAGGGCCCCCGCAGTAAATACACTTCTCAGTTTCTCCACCGCAAGCGTCATCCTCATGCTCTCCCTCGCATTTGCCGCACCGTTTTTTATTGCTACAATAAGTGGCTGTGTGGCCCAGTTGCTTGCAATTGCTGCAGTTCATTACCCGCGGTACAAATAGGCGAACAGGTAGGCGAACCTTATCCAGGAGGACATAGTTGGGAAGAGCAGATCCGGAGAAAGTCACCCGAATCGAGTCTGACGGAGAATAAGTTGTCTTATCATCTTCAGCTTTTGCGGAATACAATTGCTTGCATTCCAGAATTTTCACCTTTTGAAGTGAAGGGTCCTTAAAGCAGCCAACCCCGTACTTCAACAGGTCTTCGCACTTTAGACCCGGTTCGGCGACGACCCCATCGATCTCCACAACTCTACAAGGCACATACACTTTGAATTGCTTCGTAAAACGCTCGCTGCGAGCAATCTGGTTTGCCTGGTCGAGGTCATTTACTATAACGCGTATCTTATTAGCTCGAACACGTGTTATCTGAGCCACGGACGGGTAGTTGGCAGTCAGCTCCCGTGAGATTTCTAGAATATTGGGCGATTTCGTGTTGGGCCGGAAATACACCACCCAGGGTCCAGTCGAACTGGCTGGGTATGTTTTAATACGGGGAGGACTGGGGGAATCAGGGGAGGGAGTAATTTCTGGTTTATCCGGTATATCCATGGGAATATCATTCCCATCCAATGTTACTTCGCCCTCGGCCATTTAGGCACGAGGATAACACGTGGTGTAAACGAGAGATGAAACTTATATTCAGGGGAAAGGGCAGAAGTAGAGACCGATCGGGGAAAGGGAAATGAAAGAAAAAAAAAATACTTAGCTTATATAGCGGCGATTCCGGCTATTCTGGTATTCACTTCACCAGCCTGGGCACCGGCGAACAAAGACTGCCTCGAACAATGGTTGACCTTCACTGACAATTTATTCTTGTTCACTTTATGCACAGCACCAGAAAACGAACTGCTTCGATCGAGAGCTCGGAGAGTTATGTACGCTAATGATGATGAGTGCGAGAAAAAAAACTAATATCAAGAACCTGTATGTACGAACACCGCGTACGTACATGGGGTTCGTTTGTGAAGGCGAACATGTGTACGTGTTTTCGTACGCATTAGCGTGTTCGAGGTTGCACACAAAATGGTCGGTGTTAAGTCAGACCGGACTAAGTCGCAAAATAAAAAAAAAAAATGAGTTAATGATAGCACTGGATAAGGAATTTCTTCAGCTACATTCGACTTTTGCCAGATTTGAAATATGTAACAAACAATTATAGCAAAAATTAATTTCAAAATATAACGTAAAGGATGCTGCAATTCCAATCATGTATGTATTGGCAAATTTTGAAAGTTTCTACTTCCTTACCTCCTCCGGAACATCAAACTTGTGCTGGGCGGTGAAAAACAGTAGTCTCAGAAGCTGTCGGAAGTCCGCCTTGACGTAAGTCGCATCATCCATGATGATACAGTGAGGCTACGTCAGCAACTGGATGTATAGTTTCCGGGCCCGTTATTGTCCCACCGGATTTTGCCGTTCGCCACGATTTGGAGACTTTTGCACTTTGTACGTATGCAGTCCCTCCCAGTCTTTGGTTCTCTGAACGAAAAACTTGGACAGATTCAACTTTTTGGCCACATCCCTATCCGTAGTATTGGGATTCCGCTTAAACGCTTTCACTACACGCCTGTGATCCTGATCACTAAGATAACATCCATTCTGATCGCATTTCTCCTTCCGTTCGGTGCACAGAGTTTGGTAGTAACGTTTAATCTCACGACTAATCATTGACTGCACGATTCCGAGTTGTTTTCCGATGTCCCGATGAGGGATTTGAAGATTTTCCAGGTGCTTGCGCAAAATCAAATCGCGACGTTGCTTTCTGGGTGACACCATTTTTGCCAATTTTCGAAAACCTTACAGCGATAAAAATACAGTGTAAACAATACACACTAAACTACCTCTACCCAAGTTTTCAAGAGAAAATACCCAGTGGATTAGTTTCTACAGCGTTTTTTTTCCCTGATGTCATTCGATGTAGGACACCCTTTATCATATGTTATCAATGCTGACCAGCCCGCACACAAACTGTAGTGCAGTACCGACTGGACAAAACCTTGAAATTTTATTTTGGATTTTTCATAATTGTACATTTTTCTATGCTTGTAAACAGATGGAATAGACTTATCATTAAATATTAAATCTTGAGAACGAAAGCTGGAATTTGTGCAGAACTTCCAAGGTGAAATATTGACGGAATGCACACTGACTTCATCATGTTCGACTGCTGATTATCTAATAAGAATTGCTTAGGAAGTGGTAAGTAGGAATTCATACCAATCCGACCCATATTAAAACCTCATAAGCATGATAGCCATCATTGCCGGCCGCCCCCATCATCATCGTTCACGGGCAAGGATAAAGGATAAGGTAGAAGGGAAATGTTGATGCTCTACCTGCTTAGCGGAAGGTAGACGATTCATCAGGCCTTCCATACACTCAAAAAAATTTAAACTATTGATTTTACACAAAGATTTTTGCAAATAGCGGAGGCAGATAGACATTATTTTCTGGCACATAAACCTAATGTGTGTATTTACAAGACATAATAATCTTACATTCACGTTTCATAACTCTAAGGCACATATAACCCGATTCTATAACAATGCGCACATATATCTTATGTGTGCACGTACATAGTTTATACAGTTGACACATAGAAGGTATGTGTGCGCGTGATAACATTAGCATTTCTTCTCCATATGCATTTTAAGTGGCTTGAAGCAAATAGAATTAACGTTTGGATTTTTTCAGTGTAGGCATCGCAGAGATGGTAATTTGGAAGGGTATTCGCTCCAAGCAGGCGATACGACCGGTAAAGCATAGTTTATTAGGCAGTCGCTTAGTTAGTACTTGATCACTCGAACAAGAAAAGATCTTGTTTAGTTTTTGGTTGTTTTTAAAATCTGGGTAGCCGACTACCGAGAGTATTCTATGTTTTCTAATCAAAAGCTGATTTGAACTTCACACGGCCTACCGTGGGAGTATTGCGTAGAAAGGCTAATCTTATCTGCGTAATGGGATCTCTATTTATTGCAAAAGTATTTAGACAGATTTTGTTATTTCTTCTCTACGATATACTTATTCGGTTGAAAACTACCGAGTGATAACACGTTATACAGACAAAGTGTTATGGTATCGCGAGATGTTATAAATCAAGGAAAGTATTTCCTATTTTACGTATCGGATGATTTATAAAATACACCTATACGAGCGATATTAAAGACTGTTGAAACAAATACAAAGGATTATTAGCTTGATACACAGGCTGGTTCGCAATAACGGAACTTGAAATTAGATTCATAAAAACAGACGCACAGAGGCGTAACTGGGGTCGAATCCTGGCCAAAACTATTTATTGCGGCTATTGCTGTTATTATGCCTTAATATGAACCTGGACAATTTGGCATCTATCCACCTACCAATGCAGAGGTCATTTTTCTAGATCCTTCCGAATACTAGTATTATCGAGGTGATCTTTGTGAATACATATGTTTTTCCCGATACACGAACAGTTGGTCAGTGGAAAAGGAAGAAGAAAAGGGATACCTGTGCACATATTCATAGATGTACTGTAGATGTATTCATGGTGTACCTCAAATTAGTGGAAATATTAATATTTTCAAATCGCTTGGAATTTGTGGATCGGAAAAGATCGGAAGAGATTGAATGTTTTTCGGATAGCCGGAATCTTGTTTTGTAATGTTGTTTCAGCAACTTTGCCGGATCTTGCCGTATAATGTAACTTTTTTTATCATTCAAATTTGGAATAAAATGTTTAAAAAGGGTGTTTCTAAAGCTGGTCCAATCCACAGAAACACTAGTACTTTCGGTTATTTTTAAGCTGAGATTACACAAATAGTTGTGTTCAATTACGTTTGTTATAATATTGTCTTATTTAATACAGTCATCATCATTAGAAAACGAACAAAAACCCCTTAAAATATCACCATTTTGCATCCATGCAAAAAATCTTTTACAATTTTTGGCAAACTCTTTATTTTGCCACCATATGCAGTATGCTTTTAGGTATCTAAAAAAATATAACTAAATAAAAAATCGAATTTTTTTTTTGGTTATTGGCCAAGAATTTGTTCTAGTTACTCCTCCGTGAGACGCAGCGAATTTTCAGTACGTATTGTCCCGCGATCATCGATACTAGTCAGATTAAAGTCTTGTTGCGGCTGATTCAATTTTGCGGTAGTATTTTCTTGATTAGATCTGTTCGCACCCTCTCGTTCTGCTACTAACGGCAGAAGGCTGATAGCACCCAGTCGTCGCCGGTTTAAGGACCAAATGTCATCAATAGACTTAGACTCGCGTGGAGGCATGAGATAGGAGACTTGTGAGAACTACATTAGAACAACAAAGAAACGACATGCTCCGCCCGGAATCCGAACTCAGCTATAAGCTTCTACAGCTGAATTGAAACTCCAAACGGAACACGGCGTCCCCTTGCTATTCTAATCCCTATAGTGAAAACTATGTTATCACACCGTTTGTCGACCCAGTTGATGGGTACGAGTGTTTACCGTTGTAGGGCAGCAAATGAACAACCGTCACTTTCGCGTGAAATAATCACCCGATCCTGTTCAGCCGTTTGTTCGATTTGAGCATTTCAAGCGACTATCTCTGAGTGATCTTGAATTCAGCATTAGCAAGTAAACCATATGGTAAACGAGGCATGAAGAGAGTAAGGGATGGGAAAAAATTCAAAAGACGCACACATCTAAAATATGGAGTCGCTTCAATAAGTATTGCAACACACGTACTAGTGATGCTAAACGTCAGTTTAGCATTACCTGAAAGAGTAAGCTTACAATACTATATCTCGAGATCGTGATTATCTGCAAAGACCTAGGCAGTTCATTGGATTTATTATGCTGTCTCTGCGTGGCGTTGACGCATGCATTCTAAATAGCGAATTTTCGAACTTGTTTATCTAGTGATTCTGACCAGTTAGCAGGTTCGCTCACCAGCATTTAGTGAACCAGCAATGGTAGAAAGCACTTGTTAATCGAATGGCTTATGGAATATGGAAAGTCAACATTAAGCACACTTAAGGGAGGTTTCTACTTTGTAGGGCCATAAAACGAACATTGTTTAGTATTAAGTCGAGAGATAATCCTCTGTTTGTTGTTTTGTGGATCCCCTACTAAGAAAATCTTACTCTCCATAAATAATAGTTGTTTCCATTAAAGATTTTTTGTAATATCGCATATTTCCTACTATGCTGATTGTTACAATCAAATGCAATAAAATGTACATTGTTTATTACCAAGTTTTGTAGAAATAAACCTTTCATAATAATATATATTTATTTACTTTTTGGATCACTCTGGTAGCTGTACTCGCATTTTCTTTTGCTGCAATGTTCTTTTCATTTTTAATCTACAGGAAACTCTATGTTTATATGTGCAAGTTCAAGAGAATCTATACGGTATTGCTTCTACAATTTCAAATTTTGCATCAACCTCATATTTATCAGCAAGACACAACAACAAAGTTCACATACACATACACATATGTTCATTGAAAACAAAACTTAGCAAGGGTATGGTAATAACGTTCCGCATTTGAGTCTTACATTGGCAGCCGGTAGAAAAACGGTGTAATCCGATTCCTTCCCCATCACAAATTTTAAAAGTACAAGCGACAACAGACGAGATCAACATGTGACTCACTCGGAATAGCAATTTAATGCGCGCTCGAAGCTAAATGCACATCAATAATGGCTAATAGAGCAATTTCATCTGTCGACAAGTGGAGCTAGGAAATGAAATGACCAGAATGAGGATCTGATTGTGCGCTGCTCACGGAACGTCACATAACGTTGTGCTTTATTTTAGAAATTCCAAAACCGTCTTTAACTTGTACGAAATCTCCTTTCCAGTCACGTTCATCTAAACGTAAGGAAATGAATATTCAAATCGTATATTGACGCACTATCCAATGATGCATACACTTAAGAGCCCCTGCTGGTCTTGCGGTGAGTTTGTGTGATGAATCGAACAAGTCATGCGATGTCTAGAACACACATACGCTGCATCGAAACTCCAGTGGAAAAAATGATAATTTTTAAAATAAACAAAATCAGTTGGGTGGACAGCCAGCTTAGCAGGGTAGTGCAAACTGTGGTCTGTGTCGATCTTCGAGTACAGGTTAGTTTCCTGCGAGGCGTTCGATCGTCCAGAAGCTGTCCGGTTTTTGAGCGGCGCGCGCAATCTCACACTCGATCTGAGAGCACATGTTTACTCGGACTGCCTGGGGCGATAAGCGGTCGACGAGAAACTTGTTGATTACAAATCATAAAAATCAATGTGAATCTTATTGAACGGTGGAAGGAAGAATAATTTCATGTCAGTGACCAACATGAAGACGATTGCGGTTAAAATGTTGTTTTTAACATTCTTTGTTGGGTACTTCGCACTGGTGGTGAACAGAAACGAAGCGGTACATGGAGTTGATGCACGAGTGTTCTCGAAATTGGATACGTTGGCAACTAGTCAAAATTTACTGGATGCGGTTAAGTTTGGCGAAGAGGTTATCGACAAATCCAAACGACTGGAAAACACCATTTCGGGCTCAAAGATGAAAGTGGCAAAGGGAAGCATTTCCTATGCACAGGTCATCGATGGATATCCTACGCCCAGCACACAGAAGCAGGATTATGTGGCAAGAACAGTGCTCAAAGCAACATCGTATTTTATTAACAGCAACTGCAAACCTAACAGAATCTCGTCCCAAGAGTGTGGACAATTTCTATCAAATAAGTTGATCCCACAGAGCAAGTTATTGGAAAGGTGCGAGAAAATAGTGAACGCAAAGACATACAATGATGAGTACCGACGTCTACTGCCAGCAAGTTATAACGACGGGATTTACCAGTTTCGGAAAAGTATCTTAGGCGGTGAACTGCCACATCCAAGAAGTATTTCAAGCAAATTTCATGGTTCCACAATGCAGGATAACAAAGATACCCACCATAGTGTGGCGTTAGTACAGTGGACACAGTTCATCGAGCATGATCTAGCCAAGACAACAGTTCAAAGCACTCACGATGGAATAGACATTGAGTGTTGTAGCACCGATCATAACAACGTAGTGCCACGATACCTTCACCCATCGTGCAAACCGCTTTACATTTCTGAAGACGATCCTTATTACAAATCTCAGTATGTTACCTGTTTGAACTATGTACGTAGCGCCCTGTCGCTAGGGGATACCTGCAATCTGGGCCCAGCAAATCAACTAAATCAGGCTACCAATCGTCTCGATCTATCGCAGCTCTATGGGAACCATGAAAGTGAAACAATACCTCTTCGTACGAACCGTGGTGGGAAGCTGAAGTCCCAGTCCTTCAACTCAGTAGAATATTTAGCCGAAAGCTCTGATAAGAAACTGTGTGTTGTGAATGACACTTTGAGTACTATTTGCTACGCTTCAGGAGATACGCGAGTGAACGTGAATCCATACGTGACACTTCTTCACACTCTATTTTTGCGATCTCACAACCGGTTGGCAACGCGTTTGTCCCTTATAAACCCTCGCTGGGGCGATGAACGTTTGTTTGAGGTTAGCCGAAAGATAAACATACGAATCTACCGGAAAATTGTCCACGAATGGGTGGAAACTATTTTGGGCAATCGAATACAGATTAGTAATTTAGGGAATATTGATCCGAGAGTCAGTAATGAGTTCGCGACCGCAGCAATCCGCTTCTACAACACAATGATGCCCGGAGAAATAACCGACTTGTTACAAACCAGTCGGCCAGTGGACTTGGAAGATTTGTTTTACAAGCCCAAAGATATGCGCAAGAAGAAATACTTCAGCCAACTCATGAGTTCCGTTCTCCGGCAGAACGCAATGTCGATGGACACAAGCTACGTGGATGACATGGCCCAGCTTTTATTTAAAACCAAAAATATTGGAACGGACGTTCTGGCGCTTGACATTCAACGCGGTCGCGATCACGGCCTGAACAGTTACACAAGCTACTATAAGCTTTGCACCGGGAGAACTGTCGAGTCATGGAGCGATCTTTCCACTGTAATCAAGCCGGTAGATCTCGAAACCCTGCAATCGGCATATGCATCGGTCGAAGATGTTGACCTTATCGTAGGAGCAGTAGCAGAACAACCAAGTGCTCCGAAAGCAATCGTTGGCCCGACAATGGCATGCATTATCAAGGACCAAATGTCATTCTCACTGGGAGCTGATGAACATCATCATGCACAAATCGATTCAATCCTAGCAAATTATTCTGCGACACGCTTCCTCTGTGACACGGCTCAAGTAGAACAGGTTCAGCGAAACATCTTCCGCCTACCAGCGGTCGACAACCCCCAAGTGCGTTGCGCACAGCTTCCCGAGCTAGACTTGAATGCCTTGCGGGAGCCGTAGACGGATGTTGTTTGTGCGAATAAATAATGAATGAGTCGATTAAAATGTTATCACACCGACGGTGACGACGATTGTAGTGTGGTAGTGATAAAGGTGTCTTTATCGTGTGGTACAGATACCGTCCCTGTTAGGATATAGGAGCATCATTGACAATCAACTAGTAGCTGACACTATACGCGCTTCGCTTGGAATTTTTGATCATTAGGTTCACAAAAAGAAACGCTGGTGACACAGCACGCAAGGTGAAACTAACCAATTCAACGTTACGTTCTACAGCTCTGAATTAGTACCAGAATAAGACTGTTGAACAACAGAGTGTATGCATAAAAACCGGCAGTGAAACGTGCTTGTGACTTAAATTAGTGAATTAGCTATAACTATTTTTTTTGATAATAAAAACATGTGTTGACCTAAAAACCCGCCTATGGCTATTTGGCATACAAGATTACCCAGAGTGTTTGTTTATTTCAATACTCCATTGATTGCGGCAAGTAAAGTGATAAGGCGTAGTTCTAAGAATCAATCAAAACATTTAAAGCTGCATTTAAATCACAAGTGCTGATGCATGGTTTTTGTTAGCCTCGTGTTGTGTTGTGGGCTGACAAACTGACTGATAAATGAGGATAACTGTTTTCGTCCTTTTCAAGTAACATTGTATTTTGTTTCGATTTTTATTTGATGCTCCTCAATAAGTTAATAGAGCCTAAATCTATTGGAGGAGAGTAGGTAAATACGGACACCTTAAGCTGGTCTCCTCATCAGTGACTTTTAAAAAGGGTGGTTTAAGGATATTTGGAACAAATTTCCCCGCGTACAACTCAAACTCCGTGCAAGATTAAGTCCACAATGTTTTACCTGAAACAAAACTGAAATTCTTCCTTATTAGGAAGGCCTTTCTGTACTATTTAGATTATTATAGTGATTGAAAGTTTTAGGTATTTTACTAATTTTAAAAATAAAAATCTCTATATTCAGCCAGTAAGTGCGTAAATATTATTGCAAAATGAGATTTTTTTCATACTTTTTTTTAGTTCAGTTTGTGCTCAATTTTATTATTTAAAAAAAACATTGTTTTACTATGGTCAAAAATCATTACCAATTTATTTTGCAAAGTATCAAATCAACTATTGTCCAATATTTGATAGTATTAGTTTTACTTATTTAATCTATTCTATCAATTCATTTATTTCATCTATTTAATTTTTATACTTTTTTATTTTTCTAAATTTTATTCCTTTAATTCGGTTTATCCACATTAGGCCATTACAAATCTTTTTTTTTTAAATTATGTCCAAGTTCAAATTTTTTTCTGAAGGGGGGGGGGCAAACAAAAAATAAATATTTATTTTAATAAACACAATTTTTTTCTTTTTACATTTTCTTTCGATTGTTCTCGTGGACGTTTCCGCAGGGTGATTTCGTATAGCGGGGTTGAGCTATTTGTTTTACTAGAAAAATTCAAGCAAACATTACTGAATCAATCAAAAGTTCACATAGGAAAGGGATGCTAAAGTTTTCGTTTTTAATAATTTTCCGAACAGTGCAATTTCGAAATTCCCAATAAAAGCTTGAAAGTTCTCTAAGAACTTAATGTAAACATTTAAGAGTACTTTAAGGTATTAACTTTTGGTTGCTTGAATAGTTTGTCGTTCCGTTGTGGCGGCACATGGACCGACTGTACATACAAGGTATGCAAATCGGTCAAAGGACCTGCTTGATAACAATGTACAGAAACAGGATTGCAACATTTCACTTATGGACTTTTGGAAAATATTCTGGAATGAATCCAAAGGTAAAGTGTGCGCCAATGGAATTTTTCATCTCAGATATGGTTTTCTCTGATATTTTTTCTATTGCGCATTTCGTATACAGTAGCCTGGCGAACGTACATCCTGTGCATACTATACTTTTTCAAATTCTAGTGGAAACATCAACTTTGATTTATCGCTTGTGCTTGAAGACTTGTAGATTTGTTTGTTTGGTACATGATATTAATTCGGCTTGGTTCCGTGTACATCTTCGAAATCTTTGCATTTTTCTCCATCTTGTTGCGCAGTAGGTAGCCACATCAGAGAAATTCATTTGATAGTGCAAATTTTGTGTCCAAAAATTTCAAAGTTTATATGGAAGTTTGTATGGAAAATCGGTTAACATTGAAAATAAATTCTTTATAAATCACCTTATCAATCAATTAATTCGAACACTATATATTTCTAAAGGTAATCTTCTACTGAACGTATACGTGGAACATAAAAAGTTTATGAAAATGCGTTGACCACTAGATTCAGTTCGTCGATATCTGAAAATGTCTGTAAGTTTTATAGTATGGTTAAATAGCTTCAAAAGTGCATTGGCCCTAGGTGGGACTCACTTTTGTGCCTAACCAATACTAACAGTCCTTAATTTTCTTCCTTCCTTTTGTTCCACGAGACTGCATCGAAGCGTTATATCGTGGGGAGGCTGATTCAGTCTTAAGACAAAATGATACATTAAAGTGGTTTAGCTCCGAACACATCCGGCTAATCGCAGTGGTGAACTTCCGTTAGCCATTTGGCTCCCGTTTCTGTGAACCATTTAGTTCCTGTTTTCGCGAGCCATCTCAATTCCTCGTCGGAAGTTCTCCCGATACCGATGCTTTATACTCCATAAATCCTACTCAAAGGGCCAACCAGTACTTGGCGAGGACGGTTCGGCGATACCGGATGGAGCGTAGCTTCTGGTTCGCTGCTTTCCGGTTCGTTGAAAACTACACTGGCGCCTCAAGCAAAGCTGTGGTTGCTCTCACAGCCTTCCCCTTAACATAATCGTCGAGACTTTAAAAGTTGAAGTCGATGATATATTTTCTGACCGCGCTGTCTTTCGGCTGCTAGTCACCACCAACTCTGTTTTATGATGGGCAATCGTCTCCGTGTCTCCTCTTCTAGCGATTGTCCGATTACTTGGAACACCACATCATCCGTGAAGCCGAAAATCGTTATATCTCTGGGAAAGTTCAGCTTCAATACTCCATCGTACACTGCGTTCCACAGCGCCGAGTCGAGGAACATCAGTTGTAGTTGTGATTCTCCCTTGTCTGTCTCGTAGAACTGTACTGTACTTCGGTACTGAAAGTAGCTCTATAATATCCTGCAGAGTTACTCATGCTGTACAGCGAATGGGCGATTGGTTCCCAGCTAGTACTATTGAAGCATTCTTCACGCCTAAGGGAACCACCACGAAATCCTTATCTCTGCTGTCTCCACAGCTCCCACAACCGTTTTTTTTTACAATGGAGAAGACCTTTACGTCCTAGCCCAGTACACGTGCTATTGGTAGGGTCCAATCTACCACACGGGGTGCACTGGGGGCGTGTCGGGCTCGAATGGTGACCAGCCATTAATACCGACTAAACTCCATTGGGCTCCGCCATCATTCCTCCCAGGAACTACCTCTCGGTATTACTTCTGGGGGGATGGCTGTACTAAATGTACTCATTCACTCTCACTCACGCGTTCAAACATCCTGTATGAGGTTTACTTGGGTGCTCTCTCAATCGCGCTTTGATTCATTCTCAAACACTCCCACATGAGGCTGACTTTTGTGCTCACCTTTTACGTTCCATGCGAGGCTGACTTGTGTGCTCACCTTACTCATTCCTTGCTAGGCTTACTTTTGTGCTCGCCCCACCCATACCATGTGAGGCTGACTTGGGTGCTCACCCTATCACCTGATTCACTCTCAATCGTGCCACTCTATTGTACCTTTGTCACTCCCCCTGGCATCCCATGTGGGACATTTTTCTTAGGCCCCACTTCTGACATACCATGCGAGGCTGACTTGTGTGCTCACCTTTTTCATTCCTTGCTAGGCTGACTTTTGTGCTAGCCTCTACCATACCATGTGAGGCTGACTTGGGTGCTCACCCTATCACCTGATTCACTCTCAATCGTGCCACTCTATTGTACCTTTGTCACTCCCCTTGGCATCCCATGTGGGACATTTTTCTTAGGCCCCACTTCTGACATACCATGCGAGGCTGACTTGTGTGCTCACCTTTTTCATTCCTTGCTAGGCTGACTTTTGTGCTAGCCTCTACCATACCATGTGAGGCTGACTTTTGTGCTCACCCTTAACATGCCGTGTGAGACTGACTTGGATGCTCACCCTTTCACTCCTCTGCCACGCCATGAGGTATCGATAGCTAAGTCCCAACATACTACGCTACGACCCTCCCGTCTTGGCATGAGGCAGTCCACTTATACGCCTATACACTCACTCTTCTGTCTTGCTTCGGGGTGGCTCCCACAACCGTTTAGATGGATTTCATTGTAGACCTGCCTATAAGGAAGCCGAATTACATGAGATGCCGTTCTCACGGTCCGCGTACTTCGTTAGCTTGTTCAGGATTACTCCTTCTCTCTAACATTACCAAGGGATATATTGACTACGCTGAAAGATCTCCATGTTGTCTCGGCATCGGAAGCAACATCAGCTTTTGTCGCTTCCAATTATCGGTTCGTTTTGAACATATCCGGGCTCTCATGTATCGCTTCACTTTTATGGCTTTTGCCATCTCGATAAGCTGTTTGTTGGTAAATCGATCTTCATCTTTGTGATCATCCTCCTCACTGTACGGCGAAAATAGATTCATGTTGTGGGGAAAACCTTTCGATGATGACCTCCATCTTTTCCGGGCACCTTTCAGGTGGTGCAGCTGAGCCTTTTATCTTTGTTATGCCAACTGTTTAGGTTCCTCCTAAGGAAATTCGCGTTGGCTTTGTGGCAAGGCTCTCTTGTACAGCTTGACTGCTTTGTTGAGAGCGGTTCTTGCAGCTCGCTTCCCTCGAGCTTTCTGACTTCTTTTTAATTGCGTTAGCACAACTGAGCCGTGGAGCGCACCTTGGTCCGTCTTCTCTCGCGTTTTCGTTTACGTCCATGTCATCATCGGTACTGCATTCATCTTGCTCATCGTCGGATGTTCTTATTTGTTGTTTGTGCTTACGGGTCGCTATTGTAAATCCTTCTTCATCGGTATTAGATTCCTTATTGGTGGTGTTGGTTGTTGGTTTGGAAACATTTGCTGTAATCGTTGTTACTTCAATGTTGGTAATGGCAGTTGGTTTAGTGGTACTGGGGCCGATCGTTGTAGAGCTGGTGTTTGTGAATGCCCGGTCTGCAGTCGTTGGTTTACCAACTGGTTGTGGTTTAAAATACGATGATTGTATACCGGCTTTGGTCGTATCAGGTGGAATTTCTTTAGCAGTCTCTGCGCAAGGTTTCCCGTGGTGTAGCAGATGATCACAATATTGACAGGTAGGAACCTGCCCTGGGTGCGTGACTAGTGTTTGTTGAGAATATTCAACACCATGAGGTGATTTGCATGTAAAAGTCAAGTAAGAGGGAATAGGTTTTGTCGGACGCATTCTCACCACACGAACTCCGTTGCGGAGCCTTGGGAAGAAGTTCCTCCAAGTATCTTCCTTAACACTATTCACCTCTCCGTATTTTGACAGGATTTGTTTGATAGCGAAGGAACTAGTACGTGGTGCCAGGTCATGTATCTATATTTCAATACTGTCAACATCTATATACGTTGGGATACTGTATAAAATGTCATTACATTCGATGACGTGTTTTATGTTGTTTTGGGAAGCGCAGGTAAATTTGATTACTTGCCCTGCTATTGCAGCGGAGCGATTTCTAGCTTCTGAACTGAGCGAGATGAGAAACCGAAGTGATCTTCGACTTCTTCTCCAAGCTCGGAGGCAACTTATACGTAGATCGATAATCGTCGTATTGCACCCGGCGACCGTTTCGGTTTCCCATCCCTTGGTATGGTCGCGTTACACGCCCTTGTTAGTAGTGCCGTGAACTCGTTCGCATTTAGGTTGAAAAGGATACCCTCAAATTCAAGTTCTTCGACGGACACGTTCCTGTGAAAAATCGCTGTTTTCCATCTTCACTCGTTTATATATCTCCCACATATTCATATTCATGTGTAGTTCATAGTCCTGTTATCAATGCTGTACCAGATCGTTTGGTGGTCGCTGTGGATATATCCTCTTTTCAGTCCATCTTTCCGGTTACTCCAAGGCTACAAAAATTGAAATCGATAATGGATTCCCGGTTCTTCCTGCGGTAAGTGCCGATGATACCGTTATTTGTAAGGTCTATATTTAGCTTTGCTAGAGCATTCTTGATCGCTGATGGCCAGACAAAGTTCTTTTGATTCCAGCGTCTATCTCGAAAATTTCGCATGTTTCTGGTTCTTGGAATATTTCAAAATTAATGTCTCTTCGGCTTCTTGGAAAGCGGCTTATTCGATTTTCACAAGCTTAGCCTTAAATGGAAGGTTTGGTAGCAGATTTTGATCTGATCAAGTTCATAAGAATCGCACATATGGCTGAGGAAATACGGTATGAACACTACGATCCCATATGAAATCTTTAAATGTCAAAAGCCTTTCGGTAAAGCTCATGTATATTGAATATTGAACCACATATAAATCGCCAGGAGTCTGATTTGAATTCAGATTGTTTCCTTATCGAAATTTTTTTCGAATGCAACGATCGAGTATGTCTCTATCGACTGTTGCGTTTATAATGGAATCGATTCAGAAGTCGGTCTGTATTAGCCTTTCCATGAGATGTTTGTTTGATAATACACAGATGGGTCCTTCCTTCCGCGACCAGCAAACGTTTCATTTGATGTTGGATTGGATCGATGATCTCATTTAAACTTCACATTTACCCGAGAATGGTCAAAATAAAAATTATCATGGGATAGTAATTTCTAAAACTACCATAATAGTTTTCAGTTACGAAAAGCAAAACTCTATGGAAGCTATTGTTGTTCAATAAAACGTGACAATTTTTTGAATTCTGGTTATTTTAAAAAAAAATATTTGCCCCCTGATTTTTTTCAGCGATTTTGAAGGGGGGGGGGGGGGGGAGTGACATAATTTTTAAAAAAGATTTGTAATGGCCTTATTTTATTTTATTAAAACTTTATTTATTTCATGGTTCATTTCAAATGCGTATACCTTTTTTGCATCAGAAAAACGAAATGTGGAACAAATATAATAACAAGTTTTTCATAAAAAATAACACATTATTCATCGTTACTTCGAAGAAAATCTAGTTCTCTACTTACGACGACTTGGATGACATCGTGGATTCGACAAGCTCATAGTAGTATCCTACGAAGAGGCTTGCCCACTTCGTACTGTTAAATTAACTAGGGAAACCACTTGGTGGAGGGATGAGCTTGAAAGACTGAAGGACATGAGAAGAGCTTGGAACCGGAGTCAGCGTGATGACTCCAGAGGGCTTGCAGGTCAGCTCGTAGTGCATATAAGAAAACTCTTACACTGCTAAAAATCCAAACCATTATTTTATGCATTCGACACACAGGATATGCA
Source organism: Topomyia yanbarensis (assembly GCF_030247195.1). NCBI lineage: Eukaryota > Metazoa > Arthropoda > Insecta > Diptera > Culicidae > Topomyia > Topomyia yanbarensis. The sequence goes on from NC_080671.1 coordinate 78,478,973, forward strand.
TGTGCATAAAAATGTGCCAAAAACATGAATTGTAATTAATCACACGTACACATTTGATGTGAAATCTGCTATAAAACAATGTTCTATATGGCAAACTTTTATAATTTTGATGTAAGTCAAATAAATTTCAATAGTTTTCACATGATATTTATGTGTGGCAGATAATTTTTATGTGTTGCTACAAATTACCAAAAATCATGTGTGAAATCAATACTTTCAATATAGCGAATTTTATCAGTGTAGATCTGCTGAGCGAGCTGGTTGGCAAAACCTATGCATGTTACATAAAATTCTTAAAATCGAAAGATTTTCAGATTAAGGCTCAAGTTACCTCAAGGCTTGGTAGTGTGCGTAAGAAAAATTGTGCTCAGCTTTGCCACCAGATTATCCATTTAAACCTTTTCAAAACTCAAAAAGAAGAATATCAGTCGATTTATTAGATAATCACGATTCAATTCATGCAAAATACCTGCTGGAAAAACCATCGGCTTAGCTGAATGGTGCTTTTGAAAAAGTGGCTGTGGTTTTTTCATTGCGCTATTGTGTTGCGTACCCCAGCACGGTGTGGTAGTGTGACAAAAAATCCCAGCCACTTTTTCAAAAGCACCATTTAGCGAAACCGATAGTTTTTCCAGCAGCTATTTTGTATGATTTGAATCGTTGTGATCTAATAAATCGGCTGATATTGTTCTTTTAGAGTTTTGAAAAGGTTTAAATGGATAATCCGGTGGCAAAGCTGAACACAATTTTTCCTACCCATACTACCCAGCGTTCAAAACTAACACATACTCAAAAAAGGTAACTTGAACCTTAACTCCTCAAAAACCAGAGATGGTGTTTATGTGACGAACGAAAAAATTGTTCTTAATTTGTCTCTTCAACACACACACTTTCGAGGTTGTATCGATCAGGAGCTGACCAATGTTCACAGATCTCATTCTGGTGGCTACTGTGTGCAGATCAAGTCAAATACGTTGGAGTTATATTGGATTTCAAACTGAATTGGTCTTCACACATTGAGTTCAGAGTCAAGTGCATTGTACTGCCACTCTACGCGGCAGTGTGCGCGTGTTATACGGACGCCTTGTGTGGTGACAGATGGAAGAGGTGATGACGGTAAAGTCATGGGTAAACCATCTGCAAAGAATGGCGCTCATGGCGTTGACTGGTGCTTGATGCCCTTCTAAATATCAAACTATTACACATACACTTCAAACAAGAAGCACTACCATGACTGACATACAGACTGCAGGTTACTGGGCTTTGGAACAGAAACAATGTTGATCTTGCTACTAGTCATACATAACTGTGTTCACTAATTGTTACATGGGGTGAAGATATTCTTGCTCCCAGCGATATCATACTCACATGTAGTTTTTCTTGCAGGGCATTCCATGTGAAGATTCTCTCTCTTGAGAGGAGTGGTTTTCTGGCTATATGGAGAGACAACAACAAACGCAAGTGGTTTGTTAAACTGGTGGTTCTTTGATGTACGGACGTGCTGGTGTGTGACGTGTGTCGTGAAATGAGATTGGAACAATCTCACTCGCTAGGTAGATACTTTACTGTATTCCAAGCAGAAACCTTCGCGATTATGTGCGAGGTACAATCAACCCTTCACCTGAGTTGGTCCGGCAAAGTTATACACTTCTGTTCCGATAGTCAGGCTGCAATCAAGCCCGTTAGCCCCCAAATCACTGTCCAAACTAGTGATCGCGTGCCGAACGCAAGTCGAAGAACTAACCATTGTCAACACTATCTACCTTGCCTGGGTTGTCCGGACATTCCTGTATTACTGGAAATAAATGGGCTGACGAATTGGCCAGGGCAGGTGCGGCGACTGACTTCGTTGGTCCTGAGCCCGCCCGGCCATTTTCGACGAGTAGGATAAGATGAAAAATATGGTCCTGGGCTTTGTTCGAGCATCGCAATTATTGGAGAAATCTACAATGGCGTTTCTAGAACAACCATGCCCAGTGATTTCGAAAAATCGCCTACATTTTGCGAAACTTCACTGCGGCATGCTGACCATGGCTCTAATCGGCAACTGCAAACTCAATGATCACATGGCAACTATTCAGCGCACTGAGTCATTTTCATGTGAGCTTTATGAATCCGACTACGGAACCTCATATCATCTGATATGAGGGATTCCATGAGATATCGGCCGACCGCAAAAGGTGACCATATCCGATTCGAATGAAACTTTGCAGTTGTGTAATTCTTAAAATATATTAAACGTTATTGTTAGGATTTTAGGAAAAAAAAATATTAAAAGCTTCCCCATGATCCAAATACGTCTTCTACGTCTTTCAAACGATAAACATTAGATTGTTGGTATTTTATGATAGGGAAATGCGAATAGCTTTTTAAAAAGGTGTAACTCCTCGAATTTGTTTTGTTAGAGCAAAATTCCAAATATCTGACAACTATCGCATTTTGGAACACTTTTGTTAAATGCATTTCGATTTGAATATTATTTGATATTTAAAATCATATTCTGAAATAAAATTACAGTTTTGTATTTCCATAACTATGAAATGTGAAAACATGTATAAAGTTGTCACCAGAAACACTTTTTTACGGATAAGTTCTCCATTATGCAATCACATTCAAAGTGCTTCTTTTCTCTTTAGGTTTTAGTAGACAAAATATAAAAAATAAAAAAGGGTATTGTTGTAATTTAAATTTTTAACATAAATTTTTGCTTTTGTGAAAAATGACACAACATTTTTTCAGTGTATATTTTTTCGTACATACTTATTCATTCGCTCTAACTCATTCTCAGATAGTTTTGCTGTTAAAAATACAGTAATCAAAAATATTTTTTGGAAATAATACACGCAGAAACGTCTATACCCTTTTGAAAAATTGGACTTGAGTCAAAATTATCTTATTGACTGTGGAAAAAGTTTAGTCTTCCATGCCGGTAAAACGTGTAAAGTTCACGATTTTAAACATTTTCGGACGGATCCTTCCTGCAACTACCCAGCAGTAGCGCAATTGTGATTTCGAGTTTACGGTCGTCCTTACATAGACGACACCGCGTTTGGACGACTGAAATTCAGAGACATACTAAAGCTTCTTATCCACTGCGGTAAAGAGCTTTAGGCTTATTCGGAAGCCATCTGAGGTACTTGTCAGTTTAACTTACCTATGCTGTTTGTTTTTTGTGCTGTTATTTTTCGCATCCTTCCAATTCTACTTTCTCCCGCTTTCCTCCGGGCGCTTTCCTTCCGCTTAGAAAATGATGAGAAGACACGGCAAGGCACAAATCCACGACTACATACGCGGAACGTGCCATTTGAGCCAGTATACACTGATTACTGATGGTCAAAAATAATTACCAATTCATTTTGTAGAGTATGAAATCATCTGTTATCCAATATTTGATTTTATTAGTTTTATAATTGATAGAATATCAATTCATTTATCACTTGTTCTGAAACTATGGAACCGATCGGTCTATCTTTAAAATCCGTACAGTGTAACGGTAAAAAGAACAGTGACAATCCGCTGCCAAGGCTATCTTGTGCATTCTCTGCCTCGTTGAAGCTTCAGTATTTTTTCCCTTCTTTTGTGATTCTGCGAGTTTACCGTTATTCGGCCAGTGGGTACTGAAGCAGTTAATTTTCTAGTAAGACGCCTGAATACCGTTATATACATAAGTTAAGTACCGTATAATATTACACTTCCTATTCTTGTCTGCAATACCAGCGTGCGGAACATTGTTGCTACAATAGAAGGCAAAATGTGTCCCATGAAGTGTGTTACACTGCACGGACCGGAAAGATAGACCGATCGATTTGAGAGTTACAGAGCAAGTGATAAATGAATTGATATTCTATTAATTGTAATAAATGAAAAAAGCACACTTTAAAGTTCACATAAAATTCTTACGGGCACTTTCAAGCTGCTTAGGGGAGACTGAGGAGACTTGATCCCCTTTTTTATTTTTCAGTCCAACTCCGTGGAATGATAAAAAAAACTATGTATTTTTTGTAGTTTTATATTGTTTCTAGGGATGACTAATAATCATAAAAAAATTACATGGAAATATTATACTGGACATGAGCTATGAGCATTTCTGGAAAACAACAAAAAAATTGAAAATTCTTAGATTCGTGGAGACTCGATCCCTAATTTGGGGACACTTGATTCCTTTTTGAAAACGTGTTTAAAAGAGCATGCAGGGTAATAAGCCTGTTTTTGCCCTGTTTCTATTATCACCTTACCCATCTGAAGCCTTTGGTTAGAGCAGCGTCTGCCATCTTTGCTCAAAGCATTGACTGAAATAGTATTGCGATAATTGGGGTACTCGATTAGAGATTTTGCTGCGCTCAAACAGATGATTTGCACCATTCTCAAGACAATTTTGTTATTATATTGGCTCTTAATAAGAGGCGAATGACCTTCAGGTTAAAACTTCTATAATCGAAAACAAAATTGGACCTTTATAAAAAATCAAAGAAGCTGAAATAATAAAATTTTAATGAAATAATGTGGTATCCTTCCTAATAGGGCAAAAATGGGTACCTTACCCCATTCAATTTTATAAATTGATTGTAGTTGGTATTGATTAAATTTTTATGATTAGATATTGTTATTTTTGTTACTACATATTACGCATCTCTCACCTGAATTCCCCAAATCTCCGTGCAATTATTTGAAAGCCGTCTTTATTATGGTTGAGGAACGTCAAATGTTGGATGAATGGTTGCTACGTATACTGTAGTAAACAATTACAGTTATGTTTCTTTACGAAGAAGCGTTCATTTTTGACATTTTGTTGTTGTTATTTTAAGGCAACAATGACTTCAATTGGTCGGTGTTAAGTCAGACCGGACTAAGTGACAAAATATTGATTTCAAGAAAAACGAGTTTAAAGTTTGACTCGCAGCATCCTTTACATTATGATTGGAAATTAATTTTTGTCATAATTCTTGTTTATTGTTACATATTATGTTTTGCGACTTGGTCCGGTCTGACTTAACACCGACCAATTGTTCTGGTGTGAATTTGATTATTTTCAGTGGTGTGTATGAAGTATGGCGAAAGGGATCAAATCTCCACGAATTTCAAGGGATCAAGTGAACCCATAGCATCTATTTCAGCAAACTTTAGTAAAAATATAGTTGAGCAACAAAAATCAGCTCAATTATAACGTATTCATATAATTGACATTCTCCTGTAATTCTGTATGCAAAAGTAGAGTATGTAGTGGGTGATTTTATCAATTTTATAAAAGTTTGAAAATTTAGAAAATAAATCTTCAGTTCTTCTGAGATTTTTTTTTAAATCGGTAAAAATTCGGTTACACAAGTCAAATTTATTTTTTTCTGTGTTAATGAAATTTATGGTTAGATAAAAATACGCAACTTTCTAGTATATTCGATTAATGTATTCTGATCCGCCTTTGAGTTACAATGATGGGACCAAGTCTCCCCGGGGATCAAGTCTCCTCAGTCTCCTCTAAGCTTTAATGGATCTTGAAAGCTGCTTAAGCCGCCATTAGAACATAAAACGTATCGCCAAATTACTTAAAACGAGTATCTTATGCAGCTTACTTATACGAACTTTTGGTTGCTTGGATAGTTGGGTAGAGCAGAACCGGCGATGGTCACCCGAGAAGAATCTGAGTTGACGTATCGTCGCTGTTGTGCTATCTTATGACAAACGCCATTTTGGGGTAAACTGAGTTAGATATGCCACATTACTTGTTTGAACAATCTCTACAAAGTGGCGTTTTCAGAATTTTGAAATTCTACGTGGTTACTTAGATATAGCGAGAAACATGATGAGAAATTGTGAGTTTTTTGCTTCAAATCACTGTATAGAGGGATTTGCTCAAGTTATATTGAACTTTTAGATGTTTTTATGTGTGAAAATGTCTGAGGAACACAATGGCATAAACATTTTCAAAGGAAAATTACACGAGTTGTGAGAAAAACACAGTTTTAGTTTTAAACTGGAAATAAAGCATATTTGGCAACACTGTAATCAAAAATAACATTTTTTTCTAGATTCCCTGACTCATTTCCTTCAAAATACATTTCACCGATTGTTTATAGACCATATGAACGCAAAGATATGAATAAAAGTAAAAAATGGTTATTTTTTTTCAGTGGAAAATTTTCCATGCACGATTATGACACGTCATACAAATTTTGTCATCAATACACGCCTATGACACGTGTGAGTGCGACTTTTGTTTACATTCATAGTAAAAACTCGCAACATAGTCAACCGATCTTCGTAATATTTGAGAGATTAATGCAGATTAGATAGAAGCATCAAATATCTTCTTTGGATTGTTTATACCATTTATAAGTTTCAAAATATTCAATCTCAAACTTTAAAAATTGTTTTTCTCGAAATGTGCTAAATGGCGCTTGTCATAAGATAGCACAACAGCGACGGTATGTCCTCTTCCCGTCAGCTGCGAGTGATGCTGAATGCAAACGTTTGCACTCTAATATATTTACAAGCTAGAGCATTAGGTCTTTAATACTGCCAACCCCATGTGTCAGCAAGGCTTTCAAACTTGATCGGAGATAATTTCGTTACATTCAACCCGATTTGATGGTACATATACTGTTGCGGCTAGTTATGGAAGGAAACACCGTATATACAGCGGCTTCAAAGCTGTAATATTTAATTTACAAATTAATATTAAAGGTTCATTTGGTAGATTACATTTCAGCGTTCTTTCGGTTCCCTCAACTAGTTCCACCAACAATTAATTTCGAGGACTACGACATTTTTCTATGCCGTCTTTATTTCGTCCATGTCTCTTCTAGCACTCGATAACAAACTAGCCCATTTTGACAGATGCGCGAGGGAATGAGCGTTAGTTTCACTGCCATATAATTGCGCATAAGGGGCGTCGCAACATATTTACCGCCACCCGAAGCTTATCAGGGCGAATTTTCGATATTTCTGTCACAGCTGAATATCGATCCGTCAAAACTCGAAAAATCTGTAATAGATTCAAACATTTCTTTTCTTTAACCCAGAGGATCACAAATGGCTCGGTTGCGGAGGTAGGTACACTTTCAGTCGGGGAGGTAACTTGTTTCAACATCCTGCTTGCTTTGAGACGAATTTTCATCAGGGGTAGTAGTTTTGCACGGGCCTATTGTCCAGTGCAAGCTGGTATTATAGACTAGAATGGGAAGTGCAATATTATTTCGTTACTTAACTTGTGTATATAACGATATCCAGACGGCTTACTAGAAAAAAAACACTTGTTCACCGCTCACTGGCCGGATAACGGTAAATGGGCAGCAACATAAAAGAAGGGAAAAATACTGAAACCGCGACGGGGCGGAGAATTCGCAAGATAACCTTCGCAGCGGACTAGCACTATTTTTTATAACGTTACACTGCTTGAACTGGAAAGATCTACCCATCGGTTCGAGAGTCACCGAACGAATGAATTGATTTGAGATATGTTTATCCTTAAGCTCAAACCAACCAGTCGAAAATTTGCAGCTGCAGAAGTCGTTTATATACTCCGCCGGTCGATATCGCACCAACACCGGCGATAACGAGATTTTTCAACGGCACACACCTCTTCAGAAAGCGGTCGAGCGAATAGATTCTGTTAAACACCGGGTAATGCATTTTGCCCTAGGATGGAAGATGGTTAAATACCTCGACACTCTCAAAACGCATAGATCTTGAAGCACGCATTGGGGCTCTACGAAACAACTCACTCCTAAGAGTACCTTAACGGCGAATCAACTACAGCCGCCACAGCACTGTTAGCATGCTTGTGCGTGCTTTCAACAATGTAGCTTCCACTTTCTGCTTATACTTGCTCGAGAGATACGCTTGAAGCAAATTTTTAATCAATTCTTAAATAAGTAATCATCATTGGGGCGTAGGAGTATTCCGGTGTATATAATGAAATAAAATAAATAAATAGCCTCCAGAAGCATATGAATCGGACTGTACATTTCGCTGATACTCCCTGTTTTTCTATGATAGGTATGGACGAGAAGACAGATGATTGAGTGCGAATAAACCCGCCAGGCGGTTGATGTGTTTATTCTGCACTCGGTGCTCATGCCAAAAAAGGACATGGAAATGGTGCAGTCGTGCAATTCTTAAATAAGTAATCATCATTGGGGCGTAGGAGTATTCCGGTGTATATAATGAAATAAAATAAATAAATAGCCTCCAGAAGCATATGAATCGGACTGTACATTTCGCTGATACTCCCTGTTTTTCTATGATAGGTATGGACGAGAAGACAGATGATTGAGTGCGAATAAACCCGCCAGGCGGTTGATGTGTTTATTCTGCACTCGGTGCTCATGCCAAAAAAGGACATGGAAATGGTGCAGTCGTGTAAATCATGGACGCTATTCTCGCAGTCACGTCACGTAGTGACTAGAAGAAAAATCCCTTCTAGTTACTAGGTGACGTGACTGTGAGAATAGAACCCCATGTACAATAGTAACTATACCAGCATAGTGACAACAGTTCAGTTTGATACAGGATATCATCAGATTTTTCTAAACAAAAAATGTTAATCACAAAACTGTAACATTTAACCGGTTTATTTATATAACTCAATCACTAATAAGGCACTATTTGTCTTGAGACTCTACAATCTACCATAAGAATAGTCGGTACGTGGTTTACGTTCCGATATATTTTAGAATATGGTAATAGAGCAATCAATTCTCTGTAGACAGAATATCGTTTACATAACTAGCCTTTGAAAGGAATGTTGAAAAAGCGGGTATATAATAGTGTGCTAAAATATCAAATTCTAGTGTTCGATAGCGATAAGTAGATTAAATGCTTTCCTCGATTACCGTGTGCAGAATTGACTATATATGCTGTTAGTTTCTTTGTTTTGAATATTTTCAAAGTTTAAAGTATAACTGACGAAAAAGAATAATTCATGTTCTAGTTTTTCAACTACAACTGAAGATGAACTTTTTGAAAAATAGTTGAACTTGTAACAACTCAATAACGATTGTTTTCAAGATAATTGTTCTTATCATTTTGTTTGCGCCAAATCGCTTCTATAAACCCTTACAATAATCTGAACAAGGAAACTAACACCCTATATGCACTTCCTATTAAAGTATACTTTTAGATTAACCATGTAGTGTTTGCTTAATTACTAGAATCACAAAATATAATATTTGCACTTAACCAACCATTATAACGCATTCTATATTTTTTGAAAAGAATGGTGGTTTGTGCGTCGTAATAAATAAAATTCAATAGATTCTAATTCTCTAAAATTTTATACAAACAAACCTCTAGAAACAACTTCCTACAGCACCTTTTGATTGATCGGAATAGTATAACACGAATATGCTACAAGAATATAATATCTTTTCAAGTTTCTGTTAATGATCACGTAACAGTATTCTTCAGCTAAATAGCATTGCGCTCATATCGAATGGTTGATTGACTGGCCTGTTGCAGCACGTATACAAAAATACTTTTATCCGCTCTCATGCTCACGCACAGTTGCCAATCGCTTTCGTCCGGACTGTTGGCCGGTTCGTCATTTTTGGTGATGGTTTTGGCGGCGCTTCAGTAGCGTCATACTGGGATCGCTTAACGAATAGGTTTCCGGTTCAAACACCGGAGGATATTCCATGTTTGGGTAATCCGGCGAGTTCCGATTCGAAAGGTTGCTGGTTAACACCGACGTGGTAGTCGATTGCAAACTACCAACGGTGATAGTGCTTGTGAGGGACGAACTGGATTGATGCGCACTATCGGCTGGAAAAGTGGTCTGCAATGGAGGATTCGAATATTAGTGGGCTTTATGAGAAATATCGTGGAATATCAGAATGTTTTAAAAATACAGATTTGATAATACGAACCTTCGTGTAGCTGATAGGCGAAAACACTTCATGGTCGATAACGCCCGGTTGAAAATCTTGGTGATGTTGGTTCTTGCCAAATATCGCACGATGCAATCCCGGGGATCCAAGCAGTTTCTTCTCCCGGGCCGTCTTTCCGGATGAGCCACTGAAGGAAAGTTTGGTGAAGTACGAAGCACTCCGTTCTGGAGCAGAGTTTTTTCTCACGTTTTGCACCTTAGAAGCGTTCTCTTTGAAATCCGAGGAACTATTACACGTATTGGATTTTTTGATACCGGATGGGTTTATGCTAGTCGGGATCGATCCGCTAGTGCCTCCAGTAAGACTGACTGGAGCGAAATGTTGAGTCGTCACGAAGCTACTGTTAGCGGCGGTGGTGGTGAAGATAGTCTGCTGATCGAACAGAGGTGTGCTAGGATTGCTTTTACCTTGGGCGCCAGATGGCACTGCCTGTTTGAGATTCACATTCAGCGTTGGAGTAGTTTTTTCCAGTTGTTTCGTTTTCAGCGATTCTTTCTCATTATTACTGCTATGTTTGAACTGGAAAAGCTTTTCGCTGCTCGCCTTAATGTTGTCTAACTTGGCAATGACAGCCTTGTGCTTTGACTTTTTGAAACTATCTCTCAGGGAACGGTCCGACGAAGAGGACTCTTCATTTCGTCGTTCTGAACTAATCCAGTTGCGGGTTTTCTTTTTGATTGAGCCTCCCCCTTCCTGTCGTTTAGCATCGTAGCTACTGGTAGAACCATTCCCGCTAGGTCCAGAAGAAGACGATGCATTCTTCAAATTGAACGTATCGTCTCCAGAAATCAATTCGTAGCCGAAATCTCTTAGCTTCTGTCCCTCCTTACTTCGGGTGTACAAAATATCATCGTCATCCAGTTTGAAGCTCTGAGCATAATCTGGAGTGATCGGTAGCCGTCGCTTTTGAATTTTGTTTACCGATTCCGGAACATTACTGAGATTATTTTCTGGTCTGACGTCACTTGTTTTTGATAGACTCTTCTTCAGACTTCGATCGTCCAGCTTCTCCACGCCGAGACAAACCCGCTTGTTGTACATATCTTGAGCTTCTTCTGCTTGTTTCTGCAGCATCAGATCTTTCAACGTGATCATGGAATGTATATAACCATGCGTATGGTTGTCCCAGTTTGACGAAGTTTGCAGCATAGCTTTCGACGTTTGAAAATCAAACTCTACCAGATTGGGATTGGATGCATGAATAAAGTTGTGGGGTGAAATCCGTTTAGTTTTCTTGGCACGATTCAGCAGATCATCTGATTCACTTGGATTAGGGGTAGTTGGTTCCGATGGGGGTTCCACAATGATGGGTTGTGGCATGTCCTCAATTGGTAAAACCGAAGGTAGTAAATTTGTCACTGGAGAATGGGGTTGAGTACCATTTGATGCTAGCGATAAAGTACTGGCTGTCGGGCTTTCATTCGGAATACCAGCTAAAGATGTTGCTTGAGGAATAATTTCTGTGTAGACTTGGCTGGTTCCGATTTGTAAACCACTGCTTCCTGGAACTTTCCTGTAACTGCGAAACTGCGACGTTGGAACAGGCATCTCGCTCGAATTAGTCTTTTCTACGTTTTTATGTGAACTAAAGAAACCGAAAAATTTGCTCTCGCCAGTACCTCCACCACCTCCACCATTACCCTCTGAATTAAAAGGGTTTGTTTTAGTAAACTTTTTCAACGATCCGAAATTTAAATGGTATTTGTCCTGTTTGGAAGACGTTGGAGTACTATTGCCACCTTCCGAATGCCCAGAATGATGATCCGAATTTCTGCCCAACGATGAAGATAGCTGCGGAGATGGAGTACAGAGCAAATTAAACTTAGTCTGACTGTCCATTAAACTGAACTCATCCTCTGAACTATCCGTCTCGGAGAACAATTCTTTTAAACTGTGATCTGCCGATCCACTGCCGGAAGAAGCGTCGTTCCCCTTCATCGTCGCTTGCTTTATGAACTCCATCCACTGTGCAAGAGCTTCTTGGGTCTCGGCAGCAAAGTAGAACGTTTTGCTTGGATGATAAACTTTGAAGGCGAAAGGTTTTGAGTGCACTTCTTTAGCCAGTGAAATCGTAAATCCCGATAAGAATATCATGAAGTTCGCTTTTTGGGAATCTTTCGACTTGAAACCGTATATGGTGGTTTCAATCAGCACGAAGTAATATTTTGCCCAGTACGCCAATCCACTGTGATCCTTGGTACGACGGTATAGATGTCCCTGGATATCACTAACGCACAGCGTTTTCAGTGAAACCTTTCTTCTCTTTGATAGTAGTGAATTTTTCTTCTTCAAAGTTAAACTTTTCGTTTTGTTCGGGGTGAACAATTCCGAAGTCTCTATTTGTCCTTCCAAAAAGTGCTTTGCCACGGGTATCCTCCTGGGAGGTGAAATCATTCGCTCGACGGGTTTTGGTGGCGGCGATAGGATCAAGGGAGCTTGCTCTCCACTAGCTGAATCACGATTTTTCAGATCCACCAAATTCGCTAATTTGGATTTATTGTTGTCCTCGCCGTGCTCCGAGTTGGAAAGGGATGCCTGCTGAGGACTGACGAAGCCAAGATCTGCTGATATGTTGATAGTGGACGGGGTGGAGGCTGGTACTGGTGCGGGCGATGGTGGTGGTGGTTTCTCTGGTACCAGATGTATGATGGTATCGAGAGTTTTCTTCGGTCGAGGAGGAGGCACGGGAGGTGCCTTGGACAAGTGGTCCTTACGCGGTTCGATGGCGGGGGGGATATCTGAAAACATAAAGACATTGAACGGTTTGTTTATTATTGAAATTTAAACTTTATGATATTAGTGTTTTACATTTTTAACAAAAGATTCGTTCAGACTTCGAAAACCAACCGACTCAGATCGACAAATTGGGATGCGTGTATATTTAAAAAAAATGTTTAAAAGCACTCTGATCAGGAAAAACCAACAAAAACCAACAATTCAGGGAACGGGAACTTGATTCTTCCCCGGCACTACCTTACGGCAATACTTCAGGGAGAGGTTCTGTTATGTGCGCAGCACACACTCCAATCGAAATACTTAGTAGTTATTCTTTCAGTAGGGTTAGAGCACCCCTCCTCGACACACTACCATATGGCAGTAGGAAAACTAGCTATGGGTCGAGAATTAGTGCTCCTCTCCTACGAGGACAATCTGGACGGAAAACTTCAGATTGTCTAATTTACTGAGCCCTTCGGTTCCATTCTGCCATGTGGCACCACTTCCTCGTTGACCCCCGACGATGTACCTAGCGGAGAATTCCCCGGCGAAAGAAGTTCTCCCGATACTGATTCTTCTTTGGTGTTCGCTATATTTCTATCGGGCCAGCCGGTAGGGTGTAGTCCTACGATTCCGGATGGAGCATGGCGCTACGACGACCCATACCCGGTGCTCTTTCGCAGTCTACTCGACTAGTCCCCAGTAGTGGATCTATCCTACTCCGGTAGAGTTCCCCGGAGGCGATTGCTCTCTCGAAACCGTTGCTCGCTGTACATCACGTCATTTCCGCTGTAAGGCGGTCATGATCTGCACCAGCACTCTGTTGACCGCGTGTTTACGTCGCTTGTCATTCTGTATCCGGATTGACGTCTGGTATGCCCGTTTCAAGCATCTCCCTGCGCGTCGTTTCGAACCTCGAAGATTCGAAGACCACATGCTCCGGTGCGTGCCTCCTCAACGTCCTCACAATGGTGACGGTATGTGCCCGAACCGATGAAGATACTTCCTGAAGCAGCCGTGGCCCAACATAAGCTGTGTCAAATGGAAGTTCACCTCTCCGTGCTTTCTATTGACACGCGTCGACAGGTTTGGAATGAGCCGGTAGGTCCACCTTCCCGTCTCCGTATTGTCCCATTTTGCTGCTACCCCCCCCCCCCCCCTCCATAGAAACAATTCTTATCATCTTTCTGACGTTTCTGGTGTTTCTCCGATTGTATCACTCGAAATCCTCCGTTAAAGTGATGCAGACGGAGATCATCCAGGCGATAACGCGTACTACGCTCGCGACTCGTACGGCCATCAGGCGGAAGACTCTGTTCAGCTTTTCGCGGTTCCGTTTGGTTTTCAGCGCAACACACAAAGCAGGTACCCCTTATCGCAGTATCTGGGATAGCAGACATCTCGTGCTGCTTCTCGGACCGCCTACGTTTGGCATTATTCTCCCTATTGCGTTCGTTGCCTACGCCGACTGTTCACAGGCGTAGTCGACGTGGTTGTTGAAACTCAACCGGTTGTCAATTATAACTTCCAATTGCTTCAGTGCACGTATCGATACAATGCCCTCCGACGTCGATCTGCATGCACTTAACAGCTTTGCAGTTGCTGAACAACACACTTCCGTCTTGTGGTGAGCTATCTGCAGCTTGACCCCGTTCATCCTATTCTCGATCGCATCTATTGTCTACGTCACCAACATCTCCCTTTTCTTCAAGTGTATCACTTATCACCGTTAGTGATACGGTCCGCAAAACCCACGATTGCCACTTTCCTGGGCTGTCGCACTATCAAGACCTCATCGTACAACCCGTTCCAATGAGTTGGACCGAGAAAAGAGCCCTGTGACTTCGCATGGACTTCTGCTCATCGTTCGCCTCGAACAGCAGCACTCTGCTATGGAAGTAGCTGTTCAGGATCCGACAAAGATAGTCGGGGACCTGGGAGTGTGTAGCGCTGCGGCGATGGCTCGCCAGCTGACTCGCTTCCGTTTAAATGCCTTCTCCGCACTCTCGAGTACTATCCGAATTGCATCCAGTGTCGATGCGCTTTGCGGAATCCTAACTGCATCTTGAACTGTCCGCGCCCTCCCTTCGTGTATTTCGTTATCCTGTTAAGGATGATTCTCTTCAGGAATTTTCCGAGTATATCCTGTAAACATATAGACCTATACGAGGCTTCCCTGGTTATGACAGCAACAACAGCTTCTGTACCTTCTATATTTCGGCAAAGGTACCTTCATCTAGACACTTCTGCAGCACCATCCTGGACATGTGTTCATCGTTAGTCACTTGCGAATCGTCTGTGTTTACTCCTACTTCTTCGATTATCTTCAACTTACCCGGGCACATTTCGACTGGCGTAGACGGGCCCTTCATTTTCACCATAAGGCCATCAGATTGGCGTCTACTTCTCGTCACAACTCTTTATGGCAATCTGACTCGCTAAGCTTGATCTCCCGTTTTAAAGCGACCCTATCTTACCGAAACGCTGCCTTGTGGTTCTCTCTATCTGGCTCCGACACTGCTATCTGAACCTGCTTTCTGGCTTTGAGACAAGCAGCGCGTAGCGTACTGAGCGTTTTATTCCACCAGTAAACTGGACGCCGTCTATTGCACAGCTACAGTTTTCGCGACAGTGCGTGTAGCGTCAGTGAAGGGCTTCAGAATGCGACGTCGATGATAGACTCCCTCCCGTCTCTCCGAAACGTGCTAATGGAACCTTCATTGCACAACTTCGTTAGAGCTAGATGATATACCCTCTTGTGTTGGTTACTCTATTACCTATTTCACCGGATGTTCGACCGTCTATGGAAGCTGTCCCTCAATGTCCCCTTCTTTCTCCAAACAGCCTGGATAAGCGGTTTAGTGTCGGTAGTGGTTGTTTGAACCGGCTAAGAATTCCACTACGATCTACCTATTCCGGTGGTAAAAACCCAACAAACAGGGAACCCCAATTCCATAGTGTCGCGATCCGTGCTATGGGTAAAATTGTTGAGAGGGTTTAAATTATTCTCAATGGCGAACGGAGCCTACGCACCGAAGTGTTTTCGCCGATGATCCGCATAATTTAGCCGAATTTTTGTTGGCTGGGGGTTTGCTGAGATTCTCCGTTGATATGGTAAATCGGTGAAGTGTTGCTGGATTTCGATTATCAAATTTCGATGTGTACAGACGAAGCTGGGTTCCTTCTCCCATGTCATAGGAGGCGACTGAAAGTAGGGGTCCCTAAGTCAAGGTGTAGTTCCGTGCCGAGGACTTGATGGTTGGAGAGTATATCTAACATGTACCAGTCGTGCACGGAGCTTTTTGGATTTTGCCCACACTGTGTTATGCGAATATCTGACGCAGTGACCATTATTTTCTTCGCAAATCGTGGGAATCAACTAATCGTGCCCTAATTAAACCTGCTATGGCTCGCTACATGCGTTTAATCCCAACTTACTAGTTGTTGTGCTATTTATGTTGGTAATGAAATGTACAGCTAATCAACAATGGATAGAATAGCACAAATAAATCTCCAGCATAAACGTACAGCAACTATGAATTTATCTCGACTTATGCAGGAAGGTAAAGTTTCCATAGCATTGTTTCAAAAAACCGAATTTCCACAAAGGAAACTTCTTTTTTGGAAGGTTACTTAACATTTCCTTAATTGCTATAGCATAACGAGTCATCTCCTTCTGATGATTTTAAAAGCTTTGCCTCATACTGTAACAGAAATGAGCTTCCCAGTTAACCAGGTGTCGTATATGATTGGATGTCGTTTCCCGGAATACCATTTCCCGGAAAACCATTTCCCGGAATGTCATTTTCGGGAAAACCATTACCCGGAATGTACTATTTCCCGGAATATCATTTCTCGGAATGTCCCATTTCCCGGAATATCGTTTCCCGGAATGTACCATTTCCCGGAATGCTTTTTCCCGGAAAGTACCATTTCCCGGAAAGTACTTTTTCTCGGCTATTTGTTATATTATTGAAATCTGAAGTACTTTGAGAACATTTGCATTTAGAACTATGTTGCTACTCAAATATTTGTTTGGTTCCCTTCACAGTTTCTCTTTGCTCGCTGATCATGTTAATGAATTTAAAAAAAACTAATTCTTATGCATATGTTATTTTATTTGAAATCAATATCAATCGGAGGTCCAGAAAACAGCTTATGCTAAAAAGAAGGCGATATCAAAGCAGGTCGTAATTTAATTTAAAATTAATAACATTTCAAAAATATACTACAAAAATTTTAAAGAAGGCAAATCCATTTCATTGTATTTATTGTATTTGAATCAATGAAATTCTACAATTATTTTCATTGATTTGCTCTTGTTCCAAAGAAGCCTAATTCATATAGAAATTTTTAATAAGAAGAATTTTAAAATATTGATGGCGTCTTCAATGCACTATTACTGTAAGCAAATATTAGTGAGAATAAAAATCAATAAAAGTCCAAGAGTATTTTCAGAGAAACTTCATGTAGATTAAAATAATATTCTATAAAAAATTCCAAAGAAGAATGCATATTTATAAGAAGGCAACATCTCAGACAGATACATTCACAATCTATAAAATTTCAAAGGTTTCAGGAATATTTAACTAAATTTTAGGGAATGTTTATATTTTTCGTTGCCTTTTACCTAATCTTCAGGGCATTTTTAGAGTACTAGTGATTGGTTATCATAAAAATGGTGCCAACGCACAGTGGCACGGCGAGTGACAAAACCCCAAAAATCAATGTCTTGTAAATCTTTTGTAAATATTTACTTTATTTTTCTCTCAGTTTGAATAAAAGTATTTCAAAATTTTACTATAATCGGATGAAAAATGAATTTTTAACATGTCGTTGAAGCAAGTGATGTCAAGGATTTCTGTTTAATTCAATTCATTAGAATTGTTAGTATCTTAGATTTTCAAATGGCGATATCTCAAGAACTACACAGCTACTTGGAGCAATTTTAGGTTCATTGGAAAGAAGAACGAATATGCTAAACTATAGATGTGAGATTTTTGTGCAAAACTGATTTATGTTTGTTCTTCATCAAAAAAACCCAATTGAAAAATTTCATATCATATCAGTAATTTATCTTTATACGTCTTACAATTTTTGAGATGGTCTCCCATGGGTCACTTATCATGAATCTGACTCAAAATTTAGTGTAGTTTCAAGATATACAGGGGTCATCTTGCGCATTTTTGCGCCGAAGTTGGTATATCTATGTTTTTGAAAATACCCATATGGAGACGCTCTGTAGCTCATAAATCTCCTTACAAATTGGTTGCCTAAAAACATCATATTACTGAAAAATAGTGACTTTTACTAGTTTTGTCAATCATTTCCGTTATCCGATGTGATTGGCTACTATGATTATATGTTATATATATATATATATATATATATATATATATATATATATATATATATATATATATATATATATATATATATATATATATATATATATATATATATATATATATATATATATATATATATATATATATATATATATATATATATATATATATATATATATATATATATATATATATATATATATATATATATATATATATATATATATATATATATATATATATATATATATATATATATATATATATATATATATATATATATATATATATATATATATATATATATATATATATATATATATATATATATATATATATATATATATATATATATATATTGTTTATATTAACCCTTTAACGACCAACGCATTCAAATGGGTTTACAAAAAAGTAGCCGAAAAAATTAAATATGGAATTCCAAAGCTGATAGCAGAAATGGATTCAGCGACCCAAAATTAGTGAAAATCACAATTTGTCACAACTTTGTATGAACAGGTGCCACTGTGCAACGTTGTGGAAAATACTGCCTTTTCAATTTCAAAGATGGCCGCATTTCGAGGTGTTCTAAATTGATCGTACAAATTTACACCATTATTTTTTATTTCAATTATAGAGGTTTTAACCTTAAGGTCATTCGCCTCTTCGGGTTAGAAAAATCTCTTAGGAAAAATTTCTAACCCTATGTGCGGGGTCGGGACTCGAACCCAGGTGCGCTGCGTACAAGGAAATCGATTTACCAATACGCTACGCCCACTCCCCTAATTTACACCATTTTAGAGTAGGGTATAAGCTTATTTTTTGCGCAACAAGGAGATGAATCAAAATCCCAAAAATGGGATTCATAATACGACTTTTGTAGCACAAGTAATTTGTTGAGCATTTTCAGTATTACCACGCGACGAAATCGATTCAAAATAGTAAAAGAATTGAAAATATACCATTGTTACTGAATCCACAAAATTTGCAACAAATATCATCATATTTTTATTCCCCACTCGATTTTTCTAAATCCTCCCACGTTTCTTATTGGTTCTAAACCAAAAGTCGCTCATAAGCTGTGCAGAGCCGTGTTAAGACCACTCGGGGCCCCTGGGCACAACTGAGTTAAGGGGCCTTTATAATTGAACAGGCATATACTGCTGTAGAGTAGGATGATCAAAAAATGATCCCCAGCATCAGGGAGCCATATATGCCACCTTAGATATATTTTTCAAATTTAAGCCAAATCATTCAAGCATGTGAGAGTATTAAAAATACTGTAGGTATCAAAATATATCGAGAAAAAATTTTAGATTTTCATCACCATAGGTGGCCTTGTAAATGTCTAGGTACCGTCGAAAAACAGAAGATGATTTTGATAGATCTTAATGGACTTACCAGCTGCGCTATTCCCACCCCATATGATATAATCTGATCTTCATTGTTGTAAGAGGTTGTTTGGGGCAGATGAGTGCCTCCATCAATAATGACTAATGATTTAGTAAGGAGAGTTAAACGTCAACTCTACAATGTCGACGATTCATTCAATCATTGTCCTGACACTATGACAATCTAAGAAAAATATTTAGCAATATGCCAATCAAATTTAACTTGTTAATAGATGACGACTGCATGATTTACAAAAGTTACATTGATTCGTACAAAGTTGTTCTCAATTTCTTACTGTTCCTGATACGATGCAGTTGGAAAAAGTCAATTCCTAACTTTAAAAAAAGCCACACTTTTTTTCAATAATTATTCAACTACATTTACAGATGATAATATTGAATATTACAGCCATTGAAATCAATCGATATTATGTCGAATCTAAGCGCGCGATTCGAGGTTCATTCTTTTTAGATATTCGTATTTTTCACTGCAGGATTCTTTGAAATAGTGTCTCTTCATATACAACTTGCCGGTGAGGTAGATTTTTGTTATATATTTTAACAGAAGTTTTGTGCTTTCTTTTATAGTGAACGGTTCGGAGACGCGAAGATAGCAAACAAATACGTATTTTCATATTCAACGAATTAGTATCTCAAAGACGGCGCCGGTAGTTAAATGGCAAGTCTAGGGTTTAGATGGTAGAGTCGCCTCTCTGATGTCGGTGATAAGCACTCAGTGTAGAAGGAGACAGAAAGAAAAAAATAATAACAATAATTAGCCTTTTCAACTTTGGAAATTACTCGAAACTATTAATATGAACAACACAATTCATTTTAACAATTCGCTACCACAACTATTAGCAGTTCATTCATAATCAGCCACAAACAGAAATGCAACCATCTACCAACGAAGCTCATCAAATACGCAAAGCAAATGCTATATCACTTTGACTGCAAAATATACAAAATGTAAACCCAAACATAAATGAATAAAAATTTAATTCACAAAAAAAAATTAATTTCAATACCAGTAATGTAAAACATTCGAAATAGGAAACACATCGAATGCACCACAAATTCTCGACTACTGATTCCTGATTCTGACGGCCTAAAATATTTTTGATAAGGGGGAGTGTCGTGCAAAAATAACATAATTGATTCTGTACCAGACTACGACGGCATAGTGGAAAATGTCTAATCTGGCCGCGAAAGTATCGTGAAATCTCAAAAAGTCCAGGAGGAGAATTAAACTGGATTCCTAGTTTTAAGATAGCTGCAAAAAAAAATTCAAACAGACTATTGTAACCCACTGTTGTATATAGCATTGAATTTCTAGTTTTAAGATAGCTGTTCCTATTTTATAAAAAAAAATTTCAACATTGTAGCCTCCTAGTTTTAAAATATCCAGAATGTAAAAACAAACGAGTTTGACACCGCCAAGCTAACGCATTTGTGCCTATAAAAAAAAGTTCATGAGTCATTTTTAGAGGTTTTCATGAAGATTTGTCCATTCACAATCCCTGATGTGATGAAGAAATTAAAATTTTCCACATGCGCGGATCGCTTGCCAAACAAGGACTGTGTGCCGAATTTCGACATCTTCTTCTTCCACTTTCTGTACAGGTTTCTTGTGCAAATTTTGCCACCTTGTTGCCGCTCCTGGTGCCTTTCGAACTTTATGTACGTATTGTAGAACACATTTCATTGAAGCGAGTAAAGGCGCTATAATCTAGGCTCATTAGCCAGGGCAGGACTAATACCTCTGTCCCATCCCAGGAGCTTAGGACCAAAGGAGTGACATTACCCTTTTTAGCCAAATCACTCCCAACGATTTACCCCATCAAATTGAAACGGTCGGTACGGTTGTCCACGTTTCTTCCTTATTCAAGGTTCAAAATGATTCGTTGATTGAATTCTTCATTAAATGAATTTGATTTTCGTATAATGTTGAATATTCATTCTGTACGCTGCACAGTTGGCCTGGCCGTTTTAATGATTGTGTCACATACCATATGTGCCACAATCATTAATACTGACAAGAAAAATTGTACGCGAAAGTTTGCAATTTTCCAGGATTTGGCTGTGTATGTGTAGACTAGACTAAACTAGCATTATAGAAAATAATTCATTGTTTTTGCTCAAAATGATTTGAAACTTAAATCAAAATGTTGGATTGACGTTTGAATTGGTCCAATACCATCCTGATCATGTAGTGCCTCGTTCCCTATCGCTACCATCACTCCGGTTGATTGTCTGATGGTCTCTAAATATCACATGGGATAAGGTACAATGTGTGAACCCGAGCAACTGATCCATTGTTACCCCGCACGCTAAAGAGTTATAAACAATTAAGTGCTACTATTTTTTGAAACTATGATTCTATATTCATCCTAGTCCCTAAAAGCCCGGGCCCCTGGCCCTGGCCCAGTGTGCCCATGCGTAAAGACGGTACTGAAGCTGTGCATATAACGATCAATTTAAATAAATTTTCCTAACATCGCGGAATCGAGAAGATTAAATCTTTAAAATGACAGTTTTGCAATCTTGTCGTTAATGTGTTTTTTACCACTATAACCACCAAAGATAAAAAAAAATTTAAAAATATTTTCAAACAACTTTTCATGTTCTAAAGTAGGAAAAGTCTCCTAAAATACAATTAGCTGCACAGCAGGTCTTCCAAAAATAAGTGCGGTCGGTGAGATACGCGTTTTTTCCATTTTCCGGGAAATGGTATTCCGCGAAAGTTTTTCCGGGAAATGATGCATTCCGGGAAACAGTTTTCCGGGAAAAGATACATTCCGGGAAATGGTTTTCCGGGAAATCGTATATTCCGGGAAATGGTACATTCTGGAAAATAGTTTTCCGGGAAGTGATATTCCGGGGAATGGTATTCCGGGAAATGACGTACAACCGTCGTATATAAATGGCCAACGTAAATCGTAACAGTATCCAAATCGTATCAAAGTCGCATAATAATATGCTAGATGCATGAGCAATAAGCATCGTAACTAGTGCGTCTTGAAAACTCATATACGAAACTCGTATACGAGCATAAAGTAAATCATGCCAGGTCCTTACTAAGTCGTAACTCATGCCGAAATACTAATAATTACGATGAAAGTCAGCATATGCTGTATGTAGCCTCCACTTTTGTCTGTGTATCCTATATTTGGGAAAAATAGTGCTGCAAATATTATTGCGTAACTCGGTTGCAATCACAAAATACCTATGAAAATGTTTACTCGTCACATCACTGCCGCTATAGGCATAACTGTCCCATGTGCTATGGGATTCCGTATACACATGGGACAATTATGCGTAGAGAGGCAGACCATTTGGGGCAGCTCAGACATCAATCTGAGAACTGATGAACTGATGGAGTACATAAGTAGTACATATCTCCATATTCTGCATGTTAGAATGTGACTAGCAGGTTAAATAAAATTCTCTCGACATCGAACACACCAGATGGTGCTTACGTGAAGGACGAAAAAGATGTTCTTAATTGTGTGTTCGATGCACACTTTCCAGGTTGTATCGATCCGGAGATAAGCAGTGTTCACAGATTTCATTCTGCTGATTCGGACGCGTTGGCACGCACATTGATTACCACTGAATCAGTCAAGTGGGCAGTAAACGGTGCTGAGTGACTCGATTTGGTTTTAGAAAATAAGACTCGGTTGAGGTTTTGATTTCGTTTACCGTGTAAACCCAATCTAAACCGAATGCGATGTGCATCACTCGTTTACACGTGTTGAGATTTTGAGAACCGTACCGGTGAATGTATGTACCGGTTGGTGCACAGCCTAATATAGAGGGCTAAGCTAAGAGAGACAAAGAGGAAGTATTACTGAAACTGTAAAAAATATTTCTAAAAATAGTTTTTGTAACATCATTTCTCAAAAATCTGGATATCTGTACATATTCGCAAAAATCTGTATATCTGCACATACAGATTCTTGGTCTGAAAATGCCTGAAAAATCTGTATAAATACAGATTATTCTGTATTTTTGGTAACCCTGCTTCGCATGGCCTACGCCAGGGTAAGAATGACCGAATCGCTCCACGAGTGCCAATAATGGAGGATCTGACAGCCATGTGACTGGATGCCTTCACACGCCCTTTTACGCACGTTGGTGTGGATTATTTTGGGCCGTACGAGATTGTTATTGGTCGATGGACAGAGAAGCGTTGGGGGATACTCGCCACCTGCCTCACAGTATGTGCGATTCACAACGAGTTGTCAGCTCGCTCAACATAGACTCGTGCATCATGGTTTTTCGAAATTTTGTCTCACGGAGAGGTAAGCCAAGAATTTTTTACAGCGACCGTGAGACCAATTTCATCGGCGCACGGCGTGTTATCAAGCAGATGATATTATTATTGTCATTGTCATTTCTCAGCCCACACCCTGGCAGACGTTCATCCGCCCATCTAGACTCCGTCAAGATGAGGACCTACAAAGCCTAACTGTTCGTACGTGCTAGTCCATATAGCACACCAGTTTCTTCCACAAGCAGGCGCCGGCTGTTAACCAGTCCCACAAGTTTCAGATACATTACATAGAAAATAGTCGGAGGCAGAAAATGAAGAGATAGTAGAGATTTTGGTTTGCTGAAACGAGACAAGAAAAGTTAAACAATTGTGATTAGTATCGTAGTTATAATAAATAAGTAAACGATTTCTCATCTGTTGTTTGTTTCCTTGTTCGTAGTCCTCCTTCCTGGTTCCTGATCTGTTTAGACTCTTGGCTTCCGTTTTCTTGGCCGTCACGTTTTCTTGCACCGAGTCGCATATATTGTAGCAAAAGAAATAAATGAAGACAAAAAAATGAAAATAGATGCGAAATGCTCTCCTTCCAGACCACGAACATAACCCTTACACTCCCCTTTGCTTATCATTTTGGTACAACCCGAGAAGCACTTGGCCTTGTCGCCACTGCTCTTCCACCATCCTCGTGGTTTTCTCCATTTATCACTGGCGTCACATGTGATATTTGGGTACGGAAAATGATTTTCTGAGCAGACAATCAAATGAAAGAAGATTGTCAGGTAATTAGTGCACTTTCTGCACCAGGTATCATATCGCATTTGTAGATACACAATATTAAGTGTATCTACTATACGATATGATGGCCGGAAGGATAGATAAGCAACCCAAGCTCCCCATCAAGGAAGCAGATGATGTTATTAGTGAAGAAAACCTGATGAAAGAGTGGGAAAACTAGTTGTGTGTTTTTGCCACCCACTCCCCTGGTACCTGGGAGTGCTTCATCGGATGCGTCAAGAAAAATCTGTGGTGACCTTACATGCACGCTAATTGACGCAGCTGGTTCTACGAAACCTGCCGAAAACACCGTCAACTCTCGACCATTGACTCATGTTCCAATTGACGGTGATTCAACTCCCGCCTTAACGTCGAACCACTTCCTGCCCGGGTCATTTAATGGGGTGCAACCATTGACTGACTACCTGCCCGAGATAACCCGCCGCGCAAAGTGGTTTAGCCATGGTGGTGATTGAAGACCCAAAATCACCAAGAAATTGTTGGCCGAGGGTCAGAATAATTGGCACGCAACCAGAACGAGCTGGCCGTCCGAGATCATCGAATCTGAAAATTACGGTCGGTATTTATGAGCGATCGGTAGCCAAGTTTGCCGTGCCAGAAGTGCGGTGTGGTGATGGGTAAACTGACCGAAAGACAATGTACCTGGGGGAGTGTTGCGCGTAGACTTGCGCAACGCGTCCCTACCTACCTTGGGCGACAGACATTGATGACTGCTGTAACCAGTGACTAGAGATATGCTAAAACATTTGTATTCTTGCCCATCCAGGATAATTATTTTCTCTCTTCGTTATACAAAACACAACGCGACTTTCACTTAATTGGGAAGCAAGCCGGAGATTATAATAGCGGATAAACCCTTCACGATCTGTTGACCAATTGCCAACAACACCCTTTAACTCTCAAAAAGGCAAACTAAAATCGTTACTTCAAGAAGCATCACCCCACTGGCTCTAAGACCCAGCGAAATGAAAAGCCTCTTTTTGTCATTTTATGAGTAAAAAAAAAAATTAAACCCCGAAAATGCTCGGTCATTTATACTTCTAATTACAAGTTGATTAAAATCTGATAATTGTAACCCATCGGGCCTCTGATACCCATTACCTTTTGGAGGGTTAAAGAATCATCTACAAGCTACAAGCCATAACGTTTAAAGTATTTAATATATGAACTTAGCATCTTCAGCAAAGTTACTCGCAATGATAAGTTCCATAAAATTGCTGAAGTCATTATCTCATTCTTATTTTTAAGTACAATTTTGGATAGCTCGTAAATGCGAAAACCTTTCCTTACAGTAATAGCAAAGCAAACTATTCACGCTTCGCTAAATATTGATATTTTATCGAATTTTCTAGCTATTGAGTTCAACTTCATTTCACTGCGGTCTGTTGCAGCAGTACGACTTGTCTACTCTTTTCTTTCTTGCCCCAGGGTTACATTATCTCTTCCGCTTGTCATGGCAATAATCGATGAGCACTCCGCCATCAGCTTTCTTATGGGCATTTGCAGGCATTACGGTCATATCGGAAAACGTCAAATGACGAACCAAACAATTGGACAGGATACGATCTGCGATATCATCGTCTCGGTGAAGACGATGATGCCATACCGTAAGCCTATAGTCGTAAGCCAATAGTTATCCACTGACCAACATCACCTCTGCACTGTTGGTGACGTTTTACGTACTGATTCCCCGCTGTGCTAGTCTAGTGTTATACTAATATATTTCACAATACATTGCCAGATAGTTCGGTAAATCTGGCAGCACATGTAACCTCAATTTAAAAAAAGGAACTCACCATCATCATAAGCTGGCGTACTGTAGCTTTTATCCAGACGTCCTCGTTTGACCATCTCTCGGTTGATGAGCACCGTGTTGATCGCCTCAGCAATATCCGTTTCCCGTGAAATCTGTCTTTGCATCGGAACAGGTTTCACCACAGAGCGACTAGCACTCGGCAGAACGTTATCACTAGCATTCCCATTTACACTGGTATTAATGTTTTCCTTGATGTTTGCTGCTCTACCGCCCTCAGTACCACTGAAACAAATTGGTTTAAAAAATATGTTTGATTGTGCTTTCAACAGACATTTACCTAGAAGCACCCGAGTTGGCACTGTTTTTGTTGGCAATCGATTCAAATCGCTTCACTCGTTCATTCACCGACTGTGTGGGCAATTCCTCATCCGCGTACGGGATTGGTTCGAACGTTTCCAGCACCGTATTATCCACGTTGCAGGTGTACTTGGTATCGATATGGCACTCCTCAAACTTCATATTGGATTCGAAACGGACAACCTTAGAAACGCCAGGTTTGTACTCTTCACCCTCCGGGGTCAGCCCGTTTTTGGACAGGTCGTTTGGTGATTCACATTTTTCCGGAGGAACAATATCCGGTAGCGATCCTTTCAAACCACCAAAGCTGTTGCATTTCCCTTGTCCGTTTACGATCACACCATTACCACCTGCATTTGCCATTCCGAGGCAGGTTGTCGGCCTAGGAGCCATTTCCAATCCAAACCCGAACGAAACTGATTTGTCCCTTAAACTTTGCGGATCATTAGGCTGCAATTTTGTCTGCCGTTCATGCCAGAACGACACACTGATCAGGTCCTTGAAATTAGACAGTGTATGTCTCCTTTGCAGTACGGCTCTCGGTTTTGGCAAGTACAACCTAAGATCTTTCTCGGATTTTTTCACATCCGTTGGCGTTAGAATGTCACTGCACTCCGACTCCGAATCTGAAGAAACATGCTTTTCCGGAACTCGTGCTAGTGGCAAACTGAAATCTTGTAGAGCAAACAGTTCTGCTCGAGGACTGGGCAAATTTTCACCCCACCGGTAGGGTAGCGATCGTTTTTTGCTTGGCAATCGGTACGGTTTTATGTAGATCTGGCCGTAAATTTTTGTATGTTTTGGACGTTTTTTCAGCGTGAGAAGAACGTCTGTAAATAGGAGGGCTGTTATATTTCAAAAGTTCATACGATGTAAAGAGGCAAAGAACACAAACCAGGTGGCGACTCCTGCAGCTGTACGAGCACTTTTTTGTACTCCCATCCGACAACGGTTTGGTAGTTGATCTGCACTATTTCATCACCTTCCTCTACTTTGCCAGAGTTGTGCGCTGGTGAGTTGAATTTTATCTCGGCAATTCTACGAAAGGAGAGTAAGATTGATGGTTTGTTTGTTTGTGGGAAATAAACATTAAAATCGAGCAGAAGTATGTCTCTCTGACAGTAAATAGACCGTTGTGTTGCTAATTACCGGTGAATGCCATTCAGGCTGGGCATGATCAGGAATCCCAAATCCGATTCGCGCTTTTTGAGCGTAACTAAATCCAGTGAGGCAGGCTGCAGAACCATCGGATCGGATATATCCTGTATTATGTAGTCCGCTATTTTGGCCAGCTTGTCGGCGACGTTGTGAATCTAAAATAAATACAAACATGTACTCGTTTATTTCAATCTTTCATTAAACTTTACATTTGCTTCACATGAATCGTGGATCTTATAAAAATGACGAACTATTTTAGGTTCAACACAATTTAATAAGTATACATAATTTAAGACATTTAAGAAATGGTCTTTAATAGGAAATACTTCGGACTACTTACCGTTTCAACGGGTTTAACCGAGAATCTGTCTCTCATTGCCATTGTCGCCATTTCCAACCCTAGTCTCATAATTTGCTTCCGTAGTTCATCAAAACGCAATTGACCTGTATTAAGGATAAGAAAGGAAAGTTAAGCGGACGACAAGGGATCCAATAATGTGTTTTTCTAACCTCTGAACGGTGCCCTGTCTAGCCACCCTATCAACGGTTTCAGGGTCGCAATGGTGCGAGTAATATCTTTCAGTATCTGTGTTTCAAGTTTCGTTTGGTCAGAATATTCCAGTTGTTTGCATAGCGATCTTGCCGCTGAGGCAACATGTAGTGCCAAAAACTGCAGATTTTCCTTGTCCAGATTGTAGTTCTGAAAGAAAGATTGAAAGTGACGATTGTTGTTTCAGCAGAACAAATAACTTACAAAATTCTTGAGGTACTCGACGGCTTCTAGTACAATCTCCTGGTGTCCAATCGAAAGCATTCCTAGCTGTTCCAGCTCGTACGGGCGTATGTTGAGCAACTGCTTGCCTCCCACTTCATTATTGGTGAATGATTGTACATAGTGATACATGGAATTGTCCAGGCCTTGGGCGAAAAAAGAGCACGAATGATGATAAAAAAAACTTCTATGCATAGCTAGATGAAGTAAGTTCTCGTGCGAGATGGTGACCCAGTTTCAAGTTATGATAACCGAGAGTATTATTTCTGCTTTTACCATACGTATATACTGATTGGTGTCCTTCAACTTTGTACAACTATTCCCCACTCGCCTCCCGCAACACAGAACCATTAACAGCTAAGTATGAGAATGCCCTAAAAATTGTCAAGGACAGTGCTAGCTAACAGACCATAGCCCAAACGGATCAATTACTTCATTCAAGAGTGGCAAATGAAGAAGCCTTATGCAACTTACAGTAAAATTGATGCTGCAAATTCGTATAATTATTATTATTTACCTTTCAGCCAATCCGTAACCTGATCGCTGGTCCATTCGGCCACATTGATGTAAGCCATTGTACAACATCCACTGATTCCAATTCGACAGCCGATCGAATAACACCACTGTTTTCACTGTCCACTTTGTGGTATTTTCTGCTGCCTGTTTGGTGACGACGAACGAGAAGAAATTCCTTCGATCACTCGTTGCTCCTCTTGCTGCGGGTGACTAATTTCACGGTAGCCCCCTCCTCCAACTTTTAAATTCAATTCACGCTTCTATACCTAATGATTTGTCACAAATTTTTCACATTTCTTACGCATCGTCACCTGAACTTACCGATGCATATAATTTTGGTGCCTAAATCGACCGAAAAACTAACAAATTACGCAAATTTTCACGAGATAAAAATCCTCACTGCTTGCCATCTTCTCGAATCATCAATGGCATGCTAGTGTGTGTATGACACAGCCAAAAGAGGCAGGCGTTTTGACGTTAGGTTTCCTTTCGTTTCTTTGATGCTTTTTTTCCTCTCGATCACTAGTGTTTTGCTTGCTGATGTTTTCGCTGAATTTATGAATGAACCCGCGCTTAAGCACTAACACCAACGAGATATATATAGTAAGCTATAAGAAGAGTGAGAAAAGACGGATTCTGCAATGTCCGATTGTTATTTTGAATATTGTGTAACCCTGTGACTGAGAACAATAACATAAATATAAGAATGCAGTGTTGACAGTTTGACAAAGAATAGCGTCATTACACTAACATGCTATTTTTAAACTCTGCCGATGCAGCTGCACGAGGAAACTGCATTGTTTTTCCCCTAATCTAGACCGTACATCAGAATCATTAACCGACACTGAAAAAAAACTAAACGTTAATTTTATTCGCTTCAAACCACTTAAAATCCATATGAAGAAGAGATGCTAATGTTATCACGCGCATACGCATGTGTCAACTGTATAAACTATGTGCCCTATAATTATGAAATATGAATGTAAGATTAATATGTCTTGTAAATACAAACATTAGGTTTATGTGCTAGCAAATAGCGTCTATCTGCCTCCGCTAATTGCAAAAATCTTTGTGTAAAATCAATTGACATAACGTTTACTTTGTTTTGAGTGTATGCTGCTACCGGCGAAGATGTGTTTATGCTAGTGTTCATGCGTAGATGTTTTCAGCGTTATCAAATGGTCGGTGTTAAGTCAGACCGGACCAAGTGATAAAATATTGATTTCGAGAAAAACGAGTTTAAAGTTTGAATCGTAGCATCCGTTACATAATGATTGAAAATTAATTTTTGCTATAATTCATGTTTATTGCTACATATTTCAAATCTGGCAAAAGTCGAATGTAGCTGACGAAATTCCTTATCCAGTGATATCATTATCTCATTTTTTTGATGTTTTGCGACTTGGTCCGGTTTGACTTAACACCGACCAAATGCTCTTACACTCTGTTTCCGATATTCGGAGTTGCCTCACTCTAGTTGTTGTTAAGGCTAGTTTACAGTTCGGAAAACGTGTCACGGGATTTGGGTCCCCGCGTATTTTAAATGGAGCTCGGAATTTCAAATCCCGTGACGGGAAATGAGTCTACACAAAAATGACAGTTTTCCGAAGTGTAAACCCAACCGCGAGAAACATCACGGGATTTTAAAACTCTCCACACAGAAATCCGACCGAGAACAATTCAACACAAATTGTTTCCGACGGGGAAAATAGTATTTTTATAAGGATTGCAATTTGACTGCAAGTTTGATACTGTTTGTATTTTTAAGAAGCTGCAGAGTTTTAAGTTTGACAGTTTGGAGAGATCTTGGCGGGTAATTTTCCCTGATCAAATCCCGACGCAAATCCAGTGCGCAATTCCGTAATCTATTTCCCGAATTGTAATTTAGTCTTTATCGCTACTTCGGATGCTGAAAATAAGAATTGGACAGTGCACGAAATTAAACACTATTTTGGACAAGATTTTGGAAGAATCACGAGAAGTCTCATGCCGTTCAAAGCGACTGGAGACTGGTGGAGAAAGACATTTAAAAATAGACTCATTATATTTGAAAAAATCTAACCAGAGCACGAATTCTTGTTGTCTGATCGACAAACTACAAAAACCATTGCTTAAAATGTATTTATTACATATCGAATTCCAAAAATATGCACCACTACCTCTTGATGAATATACGGCTAGGGGTAAACATTAGGGATGGACAAACATTAGATTCCTGCTCCGAGCAACTTTTTGGATACCGTTTAGGACCTAAAACAGTTGTGCAAATTCGTGAAATTATATTTTTGCGCCCAGTGTTTAAAGTTTTCATGAGTATGAGAAAAGTGACTTTCACAAAACAGTACCTCCAAGATTGCCTCCTAAAAATAAATCGTTTTGTGTTTGCTATATGAAATTTACCAAAGAAATAAAGTCTCGAAGATCATGAAAGGATCTGACACTTGTAGAAAAAGTTATTAAACAAAAACCGACTGATGCTCTCACAATTGACAAAATATCCATTATTTCTAGCACCACTGCAGTTGGCTATCCAATTATATGCAATTTTGATTTGATTTGAATTTTGATTTGAGGTTGGTTTCGAGTTCTCCTGCACACATGAATTAAACTAAATAATTTTATTACCAGGAAAAATGGCACAACTAGCAGACGTGGACAATGTGAATAAGATTGCAATTGTAGATTTGGAAATATATTCTCACTGGCCAAAGCTGATCAAAAACATTTAAATCATCTGCACAGTTTGTAAGGCATTGATTGCAGCAACTAAAGATTGTAGTACTGGAGATCTATAATGTTCATAATGTCAACTTGAAACGAATGAGCTAGCTGCAACTTTGGGGAGATTACATTTTCCTTTCGTAGATCGACGACATGCAACTCCTTCAGTTTAGCCAACGACATTTAACTATATGCTGATATTTTCTGTTTAATCATCCTGAGGGAGAAAGCTTTCACGACATGCAGTGTCGCCTAGTTGGACAAAATTTTCTTTTGGATTTTTCATAATTTTGCATTCTTCTATGTTTGTAAACAGGTTGATTAGATTTTTTTTTTTCAAAATATTAAATCTTGAGGACAACAGTTGATCAACGTTGTTGGTTCGATCTTTTAGCAGAACTTCAAAGGTGAAGTAGAAGATCCCTATTAGAATCAAACCGGTTTTATTTTAAAGGTTATTCGTTGGGCTTATACCTATCGTTCGATTTAAATGATACAAGGCTTTCTTTTAGCGCAGACATGCAGAATAAAAAATAAATTGCGTATTAAATAAAAGTCATGATGTTCCAAGTGGTTATACTTTTTTTTTTAAACAGTGCGAAAGGACTTCTACTATATTATACTTGAGAATCAGAGTACTTTCCGGAAATGAACATCTTGTTTTGCCTTTTTTGTCCGGAGGAATGAAAAAAAAAAAACGATTTTTCATAATAGGTCTGGAGGAGATGGTGGTGTTTGATTACCCAGGGTTCGTAAAGTAATCCATTAATGTCTGTCAGGATTATCTACAATTGGAAAAATGTCTATTCTATTGAGGAATAACAATAATCATTTTTTTGAAAATGAATTTTCTAATGTTGTGCACTTTATATTCGTAAATGTGGAAACTTTGTACCACCCTGAGTGCCAAAATCAAGTTGAAAAAAAGTAAATAAAAAATAAACATCAAATATGAATTCAGCGTGATCAAATTGCCCCAAGGGGAAGTTTTTATTAAATTCGGACAACTTTTAAGGTTTTGTCCGACTTTTGTATGGAGGATAATCACTGTGCGATGCACAGTGGCGGGTCTTCAAACAAAAGTCGGACAAAACCTCAAATGTTACCTAATTTGGCTGAAAATCACAATTTAAGCTAATTTTGAGGTGCTGAGCTCATTTTTGATGTCAAAAGTCGTAAAATATTAAATGCATTTTTCCATACAGTGTCATTGAACCTTTCTTATAATTATGATCCCGTTTTCATAATAGATTTTCCGTTACTGTTCACCAATGTCAGCAATAACATAAAAAATGAAGAACACTACTTTAAATCCATTGTATAACGTGTTGGTTTACTGTAGATTGTCTAACTATTTTACACAAAACACCATGCGCCTCCATATCAGCAACAAAGCTTCAAAATCTCCTTAAAAAAATTTGCGCACCTAGGCGCAGAACGAGACCATGATATTCGAAAAGTAGAGGTTATTTCCCATAGAATGTATACTATGTGACCGTTCCGAAATGATTCCGAAATTTGTACAGAATACATTAGTGAAAAAAGTATTTTTGATCTGACCCCCTCAAACATATTTAAACTAAAAAGTCATAGTTCCAAGTAAATTTACCAAATGTATGTTATTCACTAACCACGCTCTTTCGTTCGTCTACACAATGAAACTAGTTGTGCTAAAATCGGACCAAAATCAAAAGAGCAACATGCATTTGAAGTGAACAGAGCAATGGTGGTTTCGGAAATGAAAATCATTAAAAAGTCCGGACTTTGCTACGTTTAAACTCATGTTAAAAATCGTGTTCTTATCCACTGATCGTAAAATTTTGAATATACATCATTCAATACATGAGAAATACAGGAAAAATATAAAATATCAATATTTCAAAACTAAATTTTTGAGGTTTTGGCCAGCCTCCAGCCACTGTGCGACGTGCTGCACATTCGTCGATTCTTCGCATTTATTGCGAAGAACCCGTATTCCAAGTACGTCGCAAAGGGTTTTGATCACGCAGAAAAAATATTTTTAATGTCAAATAATATGAGGGTTGAAATAATAAATTTACCAAGTTGTTCTGTGTTCAATAAAAAATACATGTTTATATAAATAAAACAATTGTTGAAATAATTCTGAAGAATTTATTGGATCAAACATGGAAAATAGTTGGACCAACAAATTTTTTTATTGATTTTATCATAACAACAATCGAAACAACAATCAACTTTGTTGAATCAATGAGCTCATTTTGTTGAATAAAACTAATAAAATATTTGGATCAATGTATGTCTAATGTTCAATACAAAAAACATTTTTGTTAAATCAAATAATATCTTTTATTGTTTTAAACATAACAAATATTTGAATCAATGCATAGCATATATTGAAGCAAAACCAATTTTATTGTATATAAAATATGCCTATTCTTTAATAGGAACCAAAGGCCAACTGTCATGGTGACAAATTTAGAACAAACCATTACTCGCTGACAACAGATAACATCAGTACAAATGAACCTCACAAAGTAAATACTTGCCATTGACTTATTGGCCTTTCTCTAAAAACAGGCTACAAACGCATTAATTTTACGCAGTCAAATCATTCTGGAACCGCTTCGGAATCCTGAATGGATGCAGTATGGCCCAGTCAAACCCATTCCGGGATCGGTTAGGAATTCTGAATGGATTCATTATGAGTTCCAGCTCAATTCTGAAGAATTTATTGGATCAAACATGGAAAATAGTTGGACCAACAAATTTTTTTATTGATTTTATCATAACAACAATCGAAACAACAATCAACTTTGTTGAATCAATGAGCTCATTTTGTTGAATAAAACTAATAAAATATTTGGATCAATGCATGTCTAATGTTCAATACAAAAAACATTTTTGTTAAATCAAATAATATCTTTTATTGTTTTAAACATAACAAATATTTGAATCAATGCATAGCATATATTGAAGCAAAACCAATTTTATTGTATATAAAATATGCCTATTCTTTAATAGGAACCAAAGGCCAACTGTCATGGTGACAAATTTAGAACAAACCATTACTCGCTGACAACAGATAACATCAGTACAAATGAACCTCACAAAGTAAATACTTGCCATTGACTTATTGGCCTTTCTCTAAAAACAGGCTACAAACGCATTAATTTTACGCAGTCAAATCATTCTGGAACCGCTTCGGAATCCTGAATGGATGCAGTATGGCCCAGTCAAACCCATTCCGGGATCGGTTAGGAATTCTGAATGGATTCATTATGAGTTCCAGCTCAAAGGCAACAACCGATTCCGACTCAATCGTTTGTTGCATTTGAGCGAGAATCCATAAGAGATTCCAAACCTGTTCCGGAGTAGGTTTGCTTGGAACGAAATGAAATTTTATTACATGCAGCGCATACGATTCCAATCACCGTCCCTTTATGTAGTACCTTTGACCGTGCGCGTGGTTTATTCCAGATATGCGCTATAATGTAGTGCTTCAGAGTCTCGGCTTTTCCAAAAAGATTGCAGAAGGCGCACGAATACGCTGTGTCTTCCTGTTGGACCAGAGATGGTGAAGTACAGGAAACTGCTCTCTCGAACGGGTATTATTTATCTCTGGTGCGGTGACGTGTTTTCAGTTCTGCGATTGTCGTTTTTAAGCCACACAGGGTGTTTTGTTTGAGTCCTGGAATAGAGGAAGGCACCATAAAACGCACCGTGTGCATTCGACTTAATTTATTCACTAACCTTTGTGCGACATCATGATTATTTTCAAGCTGCACTTGCGCCCTTCGAGTCCGGAAAATCTGAACACTATAAGAATTTACCGAAATTTGAATTCCCTGATTTAAAAATATCGAATTTCTCCAGCATTGACGCACGTGGAAAAAGTTTCAATTCAACAAGGACTGTTGATGTAATGCATTCAGTCCTTTTGAATCAATTAGCTGCATGCTTTTGTTAGAATCACTGATTTGTTTGGAACAAACAATAATTTTGTCGATCTTCGAAAAGCACAGATAACAAAACTTGTAAGATTGATTCAAAAGATATTTTGGTTGATCTAACCAAAAAACTAAGTTTGGTTTAATAAATTCCTTGGTTGACAATAAAGAATTTTTATCGATTAAAAATGAAGAAATAATTTATAGAATCAAACATGCACAATTCTTTTGCGTGATGGCACGGTGACATTTCAGTCCGTAACCGTTTTCGTTTTACACCCGAATAGAAATGTACAGTAACAAAACCTTGATTTTCACTGTGACAGTACAGTATTTTTACAATAATTTACAGTAAGTTTTAGTGTTATGCTACAATACAAAAACAATAAACTTTAACGTTTTTATAATTAATTTCAATGTAAAATAGACTTTTACAGTGAAAAAGGGGGGGTAGTTATGTATCTTAACATTAAAAAAATCAGTTTTTCTCCATACATATTTTTCTCGAAAACAGTAAAATTTAATGTGAATGCACTGTATTAGTTTTTTGCTGAACAGTGAAATTTATTGTTACATGAAATTTTATTGTAAATCTACTGTGAAAACTTGGCATCGAACAATATTGAAACAGTAATAACTATAATATTTATTATTTTATGATTGTTTGTAGGGTAAATGCTGTTGTAAAATTCTATCCGGGCAATAATGGTAGTTGCGCAGAAGGAACAATAAAAATTGTGAAACACTGTCCCAAGTAGCAATTAAAACATATGAGGAAATTAAAATTAGCGAAAGATGTTTTATAGAAGGCTTATATGATGCTTTTATGTTTAACAAGTTCGAATTGTTTCAGTCAAATAATATGCAACATGTATTTGTCCTACTGCGGTATTTGTCAAGGAATCTGAAACAAATCAATATTATGTTCCACAGTGATTCCACAATGATCTTTCAAAATCAAGTTGCGCTGGTACCAATTTGTTTTCATTTGATTCATAAGTTTTTTATGAGTTTATTTTACTGCTTTTCGAACATACGGATCAAGTGATTTCGTTCAACGATACTATTTTGAGCCTAGGAGTGACCATTGCAAAGCTCTAAATACTTTATTTCTGCCTAGTACGGTTATTTGCGTGACTCAGAACAGTCTTCATAATGATGGTGTTTCCGAAGCCAAAACCAGCCAATCTATTCTCGTTAGCGGTCACAATCATAGACGACATTCGCCTTTTTTGGCGTCGTTTATCCTTTATGTACGCAATGTTCACAACCGTTTTCTATTTATAATATTGTATATCAAAACTGCCCCCGTTAATTGGATCTGGTTACCCGAGAATTATTCAGGGTATCTTTGATATTCGTTCCGTATCCTCTGGCAGTTGCTTTGGGGTCACACTATATTTTCTTTACATAGTACTATTGTTTGACCTTTATTCAAATCTTTCAGAGTGATCCATTTGGCTCGTTTGCCCTCTTTTATTTTTCGTGTAGATGTAGCAGTCGATTTCAGATGAATAAATAGATAGCAACGCGATGTAAACACTGCTATCTTTTCTAGCATGCTGGATTAAACGTCCATTTTGATTCAATGACAAGCAGGCGAGTGTGGACTTTTAGCCAAACCGACTCGTTCCATAGGTACAGCAGATTGAGTTTGCAATGTGACTTGCATTTACACTCCCTATAGAAAATCCTCCCGATTTTCCCACCGACTAAATCGGTTTGCATCAGTACAATAACTTGGACGTCAGTCGTCGCGACAACCGATTTAATATTGCCGACGAAATCTGTTGAAGTCGGTCAATTTCAACCAATTAAGTCGATCGATTAGTTGGTAGCAAATAGAAATATATATTTGTTGGTAGTTTAAACCTGGAACCAGATTTACTCAGATTAAATCTGGTGATTAATATGGTGACAAAAATTGTTCACCAGTGAAACCCAACTTGGTCGAAGCTATTTCGTCGGTCGACTAGGAAATTTACCAACTGTCAAATTTTCTATGGAGCTACTAACACCCTTGGAGAGTTTCTGACAGCCGTCAACCAGTCCAATTAGCGAATCAAAATCGCTGTAATTGAATCTATTCTAATCTTTGTAATCCTTCATTTTATATTTTTGAATGTAAATTTTGGCATCACTTTTTCGCCCTGTGGCTACGATCAATCGATTTTTTGACAGTTTGCTGCAGAGAGGAATTCTGCTTCGCGCAATGCATTTCTATAGTGCAGTGCAATATTTTCTGTGTTTTCTTCGCCAGGCCACAAAGGGCTATTTTGTGTTGTGATTAAAATAATCTTTAGACTTACACACGATTTTCCTGTAGTTTTTGATCGAAATGCATTTTTGATTATTTGGTTAACCATGGGCAACGATCAGTCTCAGCTGAAGGGACTGGAAATCAGCCGGAAAGCTGTTCAAGTGACAGATTATTGGTCCCTGTATAATGGGGAAATTCCGGCGGAGTCCAGCGTATCGTTTTTCTCAATTTTCCAAGGCGAAACACTGGTCACCGGACAGTTCTGGACGAACCAGAATCCACTGGAGAGGGCTATCAAAAATCTGAAGATTTACCGCCATCCAAACATACTGAAGTACATTGCTTCGTGGAACAAGGGCTCTCTGAAGATGCTGGCAACGGAACGATGTCGCCCGTTGGCAACGTGTCTAAACATTACGAGTGATGTTCAGATTTGTCTGGGTCTAAGGAATATTCTATGTGCTCTAATTTTCCTCATAGAACAGGCCAAAGTGCGTCATCTAAGCATCAGCATATCATCGGTTTATGTTACCGAAGATGGAGCTTGGAGGTTGGCCGGGTTTGAACACCTTTGGGCAGGAGGAGATTTCAATTTGAACTTGTTGGAAAAGTCACAACCTTATCGGTATCCGAAGGCGATCGATCTGGATGAACTGAAAAACAAAGGTCAGGGTGTGGAACAATTTGCCTTTGCTGTGATGTGCGAAGAAATTTTGCATAACAAAACTGATAGCAACATTCCTGCGGTGGATGATTTCAAGTCGTACTGTGCAACGCACCTGAAACAGGCCAATGTGACCAAGCGGCCCAAACTTTCGACAATTTTGCTCCATCCGCTGTTTAATCACGATTTCATTCTGATACATTCCTTCCTAACTGAACTTCCGCTGAAATGTCCGCAGGAGAAGCAGGAGTTTTTTACCGGATTAGCAGATCGTCTCCGAACGTTCGATTCTGAAACGGTGGCGGAGCAAATGGGTTCTCTGCTTCTATCGCGCATTGTTCTGCTAGACACGACAGCTCAGTTATGCGTAACACCGTTCATTTTGCGTCCAAAATCGGATGACCTATCGGCGGGTCTGTTTATGGCCAAAATTTTCTCCACATACATTATTCCCAAGATTAAAAAAGTCTTCTGCGTCCAGGATGCTCAGATTCGGTTAACATTGCTGGAGTATTTTCCAGCCTATGTGGACTTTTTCAGTAAAGAAGATTTAAAGGAGCACATTTTACCACAAGTAAGCATAATTTCGATCTTTAATACTCTACTTATGTACTATTTTCTTGCAGTTATTGTTAGGGATCAAAGATACCAACGATGTTCTAGTCGCTAAGACGCTCCTGTGCTTGGCAGATTTAGTGCCAATCTTGGGATCTGCAGTGGTGATCGGAGGCAATCGAAGTAAAATTTTTGCTGACGGAAGACCACAAGGTGTTCCAGACCAATCAATGCCATGGAGTGGTGTTCGATCCATTACCCCAGTCATCGGTTCCGGCGAGTTCCTATCGGGAAGTCCCGTTCCAGGGGGAGGAGTGAATGCAATGGACACTAGCGTTTCCTTTTCTTCGATTGTGCAGGAAGGAGTCGGTTTTAATTACATGCCGGAACGGTTATCTCCCGAGGGTGAGGATATTTATCACACTAATAGTGATGTGGAGCTGGAGGTGGACGAATGGAGTGACTGGGAAAATGATGTCAATGAACACACTACTAGCCATCTGATAAATACCG
The DNA here is from genome assembly GCF_030247195.1 of Topomyia yanbarensis. Taxonomy (NCBI): domain Eukaryota; kingdom Metazoa; phylum Arthropoda; class Insecta; order Diptera; family Culicidae; genus Topomyia; species Topomyia yanbarensis. The sequence goes on from NC_080671.1 coordinate 78,518,574, forward strand.
GCCAGGAAGCGGAAGCGCCCAAAGATGACAACAAAAATGAGCCTATCACTAGCCAAGATGGACCCATAACACCTACTACAACAATTAGTAAGGATGGGAAAGTCTCGGATTCTGGTAAAGTTAGACGACAAACGTCAGGGAGTGAGAGCATTGAAAATTTGGACATTAAAACACAGCCGATGAAAAAAGTAGAGTCAACCGCCGAAAATGAGTTTGATTTTTTCAAAGACATGGTACCGGTAATTCAAAAAGCGAATGTATTGCTGATTAATGATGAAGATCGCGCCGATAATGCTGAAAGTATTCAGTTGACAACAGTCAGATCAAAAGGTGAAAATCCTACGCGATTTGTGGACGAACAAGATATTCCACTGATTAAAGTTGATGGAAGCAGATTTGACGTTAAAGTGGAAACTCTCGAGACTAACGAGGATGGATGGGGAGACGAGGAAAGCGAATGGTGAACAGGAAGATTAAATAAGTAGTTAATTTAATCAGCTAATGTAATATCATGGAATGAATATCAATTGCCAATTTTTAATACACCTTCGCTAATGGACTCGACTTCGCTGAGTCGCGACGTAATCAAATAAAAATATGAAACTACGAATAGTTACTTGATCTATAAACATATCCATCTCGTACAAAACTTACAAGGGATTGTTTTATGCTATTTTCGCCTAATTTAGATAGGCCACAGACTAACAGACATAACACTATGAGCAATTTTTTCCAAAAATATCGATCCGCCAATTTTCCCAGAAAACTATAGCTTCACTTTTTATACAAATCCCCAAACACCTGTTTACTAGTAGGTTATCTCTCGGGCTTGTGAACAGTTTTCATTGGTGGTCTGTCCTCCAAGTACTTGCATATGTCAGTGGCATCAACATCACAAATGCGACCACAGTCCGCCCAGAATATATATTTAAAATGGTCGTTAAAGCGGGCGAATCATTGTTTCCAAGTATTATGTCTGTTAGTCTGTGGAAAGACTATTGAATAGTGAAACTACGAGGAGAAATCACGACAACGATGAGACGATTTTAACACGGAAGGTACAACGCTGCCACGACAATGATGCGAAGCGATCTTGAAGCAGATCTGCTGTGTTGTGGACTTATTAATGGGAGTTATATCTTGGTCCTTTGTTCCCCGTTGACTTTCCTTGGCGTGGTTTTCTTTTGTTGATTAAGCGCTCTGGAGTTGGTATCACATTGAAACTTAATTTATTCGAAAAATATTAACAAAAGTTATCTCAAAGCTACATGTTGCCCGTGGGATTCATATATCACTACGCGAAAATTTGTCCCTTTTAGTCTTTAAGTTTTTTTTCCTATTCTTCTGTTATACGGCGTAGATTTCCTATGGCCTTAGAAGGGCGCAATTCCTATTTATTTATTTATATATTTGGCTCTGCCTCTTCAAGACTGGCTTATTTAACCACAATACGGATTCTTGCTATACAATCCTAGTCTAGCCCCGTAAGGGTTCACAAAGTATTGCGCACTTCCCACCAACCTGGACTCCGCACTTTTAAAGTGCGAGTGATCTCAAAACTGCGAGCTGTCAAAAACATGTATTTCAAGTGATAGACCAGTCGAACTAACCGGTCTATGAGAAGAATTTAATGGAAGAATGGTAAGTGCGCAGTGCGGTTAGAATCCAGTTTTTAGTGCCACAAGCAATATGCGGTTACATTTGTACCGCTTTCTAAGATTTTATTACTATCCTAATTGCAGAGAAAGTGAGAAGGAAAAACCAAAGCTAGCTAGCCGAACTGCATATAGCATGCTTATGAAAATTAGGTGCGAGTGGTTGGTAAATAGACAGAATGATTCCTTTTTCTGTGTTCTTTTCATTCCATTTACGGGATTTTAAGATCAACATCAACCTTCCCCACGCGATGCAGCGATGTATTTCTTACACAAGGCTGGCAATGAATAACAATCTCGTTTGCGTTTGTTACAAACTGCATCGCAAGGAAGTAAAAATCCGGACACTCATTGTAGTTGCAGTTCGTTTAGCCACGTTCGGTTGACACAACGTGTTGCCGCGTGCGTACAAAAACACGTGTACATGTTCAACTGCACAGCCGAACTCTATGTACATCCGGTGGGCTTGGTATACATACACACAGGTTCGTGGCGAGATGCATTATAGTATAGGTGTTCCCATTCGTCATGTTTGAGTGTGTTGGTTTGTTGCTATTGAAATTAACAATGGTGTTCCAGGACCGCAAAACCCATAATCAACAAACCGAACAACTGAAACAAAGCTTGTGAGCACGTGGTGAAAATAAGTATGGCATCCACAATCGCAAAAGGGCAAATGGTTACATCCCATAAGAAATATATAAATAGATTGCGACGAATCGTGCGCCGAATAGCGCTACGAATCTTGCTGCGACGAAAAATAATTGTCGCGTCTCCTTTGGAAAAGCACGGACAATATCTTCTTTATGTATACCACAGATAACAGACATTTAAGCTAAAACAAAATTTGTTAAGAACCTGTGTGAACTTTCAAATTGATAAACGTTGGAAATCTGTTTTTCACTATTGCCATCAACGCAACTGTTTGCTACACGTGTTTGACAACTGCATTCCAACTGCATTGCGTCGATCACTGCGCCTACAATTATTTTGTCAAACGTCCCAACAAACATTTCGTGGTTTTTAAACGTTTTAACGTTGCTTTATTCAGCTCTAGCTGAACATTGGAGATATACGTGTAATCATGTATCGTTTATTCCACCCTTAAACATCCGGGATTTGGAGAATTTATTCAGCTTGTCTGATTAAGACACATTAAAGAACCATTCTTCAGCATGTATACAGCCTGAAGAAAGCCACAGTTCAGCTTTATCAATAAACCTTTTCGTTGCCGCTATTCAGCTGAGAAAATTATCATAGAAAAATTATCAATAAAGACATTTATATCAAGTTACACACGCTATCAATTTCTTTGGAAGCCATATACTTTTATTAGTGTTACGTTACAATTAGAGAAAAATTGTATTACCTTATTGGAAGTCATATCACGTACCTGGATCCGAACCAGCAACCTGTTGAATACTAAGCACTCACCTTACTGTCTGCACCAATCTTGCATACACCGAATGCTTAAGATTTCACCGATGTACCGATCAGTCTAGGCTGCTGAATAGAGTCTGTACAAAGACTACACTAGCCTTTTATAGATTTTAGTGAATCCACTTGGCTTGGGTTCGAATCCCAACCTACGATAATTTTTTTATGCGATAATTTTTAGAACATTCGGAAATTTTAAATTAGACAATTTACTAATTTCAAAAACTAATTATTGTAGACGTTTTTGTATCCAAGATGAAGACTTACGGATGTCACAAAACCTTTACACAAGTAAAAATGAGTGTCACTGTGGTGGTAACTGAATGATGGATTGAAGCCATTTATAATTCTAAGGTGGCAATCTCCTTGATTTATTTGCCATACCATTTGGCAAATGGTTCATGGAAACAATTGTGGTGTCAAAAATTTACAGCATAGTTCGAACAAAAATTTTCTCTTGTGTTCAATAAGTAAACAGATCATTTTGAATTAAAAGGTACATTTACGTAAATAAGGGCGCGTATGATTTGGTAAGCTTTTACATTGAAAAACTGTAAATCGTTGGTTTCATATGCTGACAACTCAGTAGATATAAAACAACAAAATAAATTTGCTGTTGTTATTGCTTCTAAACCATAATATATGAAAACATCTCGATTGGAATATACCGAAACACTTAGAAAATATACTGTTTTCTCGCTTGAAAGATTTATGAGTACAGTTGTTGCCTAGGTTGTCGCCAATGTAATAATCATATGTTATTCCAGGGACTTTATAGTCCACAGATAGGCACTTACTTGGAAATAGGAATGGGCCATGTAGAAACGAATTTTTCAAAATCGATGTTGTTAGCCTAAAAAATTGATCTGGTAAAATCGATTTTTGTTTCAAAATTGTCATTGAATCGAAATTTTTTTGTTTCGTACAATCGATCTTTTTGTCTCGAAAAATCGAGAATTTTCCGAGATATCAGTATAAAACATTACTTATTACTCGACTGTGCGGGGATTTGGCTGGGTTCAACTAAGTGTGTATGTATATGCAAGTCCTGGGTATGAATTATTTTTTAGGTTTACTAATGCATCGAACCAACTTGTTACCTTCTTTCCCTCTAAGAACGGTTGGTTTCAAAATCGTCCAATGAAGGACGTTCGTTGGACCAATTTGGACAACGTCCAAATAACCGTTCAACAAACGTCCATCGTTGGACCCGTGTTGAACGATTTTGAAACAATTTTTTGGACGTCTCAGTGGGTTTTGTTAGCAGAAATTTCGGTTGATTCCGAATTTTCATACATACTTCTGTTCAGAACCACGAGTGTCTTCAATAGTTATACTTTCAGTGAAATTTGACCACTTTATAAAAACTTTTCTTCACGTTCTCTAGCAAAAAACTACCAAACTATATCCGTTATGCTTTATTGGGCTGATGCTCTAATGGCTCATACCATTAAAATGACGTTTTAATATATTTGTATATTAAAAATCACAATTTGCAATTAACCAAGAGGAAAACCTATGCTAAAACGTGAAATTATTATTCCATATTTTCTGCGAAAAAGCTTCAACAAAGGTTTGGTGGTTTAGTAGAAAGGTTTAGCGGAAGTCTATTTGACCCCTTTCACTTATTTACTTAACTCAATATTCTTAAAAATATGAAAATGGTTCATTTGAAAACTGACGAAAAATTAACACCATTTGTTTGCATTTGCATCACCCACAGGCACAACTTTTGTAGATGGCGACACTGTACCTTCGATGACGCGAATAGGTGGAGAAAAAAAAAAATCAAAAGCAGCTTTTCGATCAAATTACAGCGCAAATTCGTTAGTTGGGTCACGATTGCGCCCCAACTAGCGAATCGTATCCGCTAATTGGGGGGCAACTGACAGCTGGCAAACAAATCTCGAGGAAAACGCTGATTGTTTGTTTTCTTTGATAAAAAAAAAACAAATATTTTGCGGTTGATGAAAGTTGGCTGTTTCCTCCCAGTTCAAAGTCAATTTTTGTGACAATGTATGTCATTAGTGTTTTGGCCAACTTTTTTGATGAATTCCTTTACACAAAACAGGAAATGGATACGCCGTCGGAAAATAAACCGATTAAACGTAAGCATACTACGTTGCCACTAGCTAAAAAGTTGAACGTAATCCATGACGCTGAGTCCAGTAAATTGTCACACGAGCAGCTCGCAAAAAAATACGGGATTGGAAGTTCAACCGTGGGCCGACTGCTTAAGCAAAAGGAAGCTATCAAATCCAAAATAGACAGTCATAGAGAACACGGAATAGAGCAACGACGAACTATGAAAGAACAGAATTTTCCGTTGATGGAAGAGGCATTGTTCATGTGGATCCTGCAACAAAGACACTCAAACATAATTATTCCGTCGGATGTTCTGAAGGTCAAAGCAAAACTACTATTCGAAATATTACAGAAAAACGGATGCTACGAGACATGCCAATTTCTTGCATCGAATGGGTGGGCTCGTCGTTTCCGTAATCGTTTTGGCCTACGTACGGTTATATTCGCTGGAGAAAAGGCTTCCTCCGATCTCGAAACTTACGTCCAGTTTAAAGGAGTGCTCATGAACAAAATCGTGGAAATGGATTTAAGACCTCCGCAACTGTTTAACGCTGATGAATCCGCATTATTCGTTAAACTAATTGCATCTCGAACGGTAGTCTTGTGGGTTGAAAAAGCTGCGTCTGGTTGTAAATTGAATTGAATAAGATACACTTTCATGCCTTATGCGAATATGGACGGAAGCTTGAAATTAAAACTTATGTTTATAGGGTCGTCTAAAAATCCGAGAGACCTTCCTCGTGAAAGCTCTACCGATTTCTTATTACAATTCGAAGAAGGCTTGGATGACCCGACTCCTGTTCCGAAAGTGGTTTGACGAGGAATTCGTTCCCGCCGTGCGAAAGTTCTGTGACGAGAACGGGCTTGAACCAAAAGCGCTTCTTGTCTTGGATAACTGCTCAGCTCACCACGATCTCTGCGATTTTAAAAGTGACGATGAATTGATCCAAGTTATCTACTTGCCTCCCAATGTTACAAGCGAATGCTAACCCATGGGCCAGTCCGTAATCAAGGCAATAAAAATTCAAACAATTGGAACAAACTAATTGACAATTTCCCAGAATTTGAATATCATGAACCTCCACCGGTGGAGGATAACATGCAAGAGCTTAAATCTTGCATAGCTGCTGCAGACAAAGCTTCCGGTACTAACACCAACGAAAATGACGTTGTTCGCTGGCTTAATGACCAGGTTGTGGACTCGCAGGGGAATATTTTAAGTGTTACAAAGTATCAGTACACAGATGAAGAAATCATTCATTCAGTTTTACAGCGGTTAGATAATACAATGTGTACCGAGGAGGAATGGTTGAACACCTCCGGCGATAATATTCCTGGAATGGACGAGTGACAGGTGAGCTGTGATGCATCTCCAAACCGCAGAAAACAATTTTCTGTCGTACTCAAATCATTAGATAATGTGATTGAGTACGCCAGAGATGACCTCCAAGAAGTCAGAAAACTAACATCTCTGCGAAACAATCTAACTGATGCTGAATGGAAGAAGCGCAGCTAACATCTTATACATTTATTTTACTAAGAACATTCTGGAATATAAATAAAGTTCCATCTGATTTTAAAGTATGTTTTTTCTTCTAGATCGTCACAGAAATCAACTAATGAGCCCCTTGAAATCGATGACTTTCAAACGTCAATCAGTGTTTGACTGTTAGTTTTGACGTAAGAGTGTCTTTTAGTTGGGACATGCCCCAACTAGCGAACTCCCAGCTAACGAATTTGCGCTGTATTTACTAAAAAAATTTCTGTGTGTAGGGCGAAGTCGGTTTCGCTCGCGTTTTCTGGCAAATTTTGACTGGAACCGAGCAAAACCCTGGCATAACTTGGAAATAAACTGTGCAAAGATCCTGGCGATTCCTACCTGGTAGAATTTAGCACGAATCGAGCAAAACATCTGACAAAGATGTGGTAGGAAGCGTACAGAGATCTTGGCCGTACATTCCTGGCTGGATTCTGGATAAAAGTGAGCAGCATCGGTTGGTTTAACCGCTTCTGTCAGAAACGGTTGTTGCATTTGAGCGAATTCTTTGCCGAAATTCTCGCACAAATCGCGCAAAATGCTCGCAGGAACTCTGAAAGCATCAATTTTGCTTTGCTAAACTTTTGCTAACTTTCTGTTTGCCACGGTCAGCGATGCCACATGATTTTGTGAAATGTCTGTAAAAGAATAACTAAAATGTCTGTAAAAGTCTGTAGATGGTTGTGTAAATCCTATTTACACTAGGTTATTACTTTAAAAGTAGCTTGAAATTAGTGAACTATTGTGAAGGAATCACTCGTATTCGGATCAAATTATTCTAGTGCAATTTTGTTAAACCCTGTTACTCTTTTAAGAGTCTGTAGATTTCTGATTACATCTGTAGGAGACCATCAAAAGTCTGTAAAATACAGACATGTCTGTAAATCTAGCATCGCTGGCCACGGTGACTGGGAAAGTGTTTGTATTTTACGCGGTTCTCATCAGCATACATCGTCTCTGGTGCAATACTTTCACTTTTTTACAGTGCACCTAACTGTCAGTTTTTATGCTGAATTTCCTTTGTTTTGCTACGCACGTTCGTGTCAAATTTTAAGAAAAATAAACATCAGGGAAGGTAATTTAAACGGAGCAAAGATTTTATAATTAGAACGCAATTCACGCATCGGACGGGATGCGCGTAACCGGATAATCTGAACCCGTCGTTAGGCTATAAATAGCAGCAATATTTCCTTCCATCATAACTGGTGAAAGCTCTTTAAGCTACTTTCTGATCGAGCGGCGTCGTGGTGGAATCTAGATTGATCGGCATTGGAATTGGCATATTGGCACCAAAAGCGGATGAGTAATTGCTGAAAAAATGTTGGCTCAAGAGGATCCCTCTTCTATTGGAGAATGGTACCGCGAAAAACGACTTGGCAGTGGTGGCTTCGGAGTGGTCACATTATGGAAGAACCAACAAACGAAGGAGATGGTTGGTAAGTGGAAAAAAAATGTTTTGTTGGAATACTGCTGTTTATGCAATTATTTTCTCGGTAGCGATAAAAAAATTCCACATTCTTCAAGATAAGAGTGAGATGACCGAAAAACACTGCGAGCGCTGGCGGAACGAGGTATCGCTAATGACAAACAAGGTTCGAAATGAAAATATTGTTAGCACAGTACAGGTCAAACCGGATAGTTTTATCATAGAATTGGCGAAAATTTCAGCGAACAAATTGCCTATACTTTGTATGGAATATTGTGAGGGTGGTGATTTGAGAAGGGTTTTAAACCGAGCCTCGAACTGCAGTGGACTGCGTGAGCTTGAAGTGAGAGACATTCTGCGATCATTGCGAAATGCAATATCGTGTTTGCACAGCCTGAAGATAACCCATCGCGATATTAAGCCAGAAAATATCGTGTTGAAGCAAGAGGGCGATCGAGTAGTTTACAAACTCACCGACTTGGGATATGCCAAGGCTCTGGATAAACAAAGTTTGAATGCAAGCTTGGTTGGTACAGTGGAATATATCGCACCGGATTTAATTTATTGTGACCGTTACAACTGTTCCGTTGATTACTGGTCGATGGGAATAATCGGGTTTGAAATTATATGTGGAATTCGGCCTTTCATTCCACACGCAACGGTTGCAAAATGGATGATGCATGTGCAGCTGAAGAAATCGATGCACATTGCAATCACGGAAGACAATAGCGATAACTATGTTTATCACAGTGAAATTTACCCCCACAATCATATTGCACCGGATTTAAAAAATCATCTTGAAAAGTGGCTTAGGTTGGCTTTAGAATGGAATCCGAAACAGCGGGGTTATGTATTTCAGACCGGCACCAAAGAGGAGACCGACCAACAGTTGAAATCGGTAACGTTTGCCGACAGTCCGGCTGGTAGCAAGCAGCCGGTTCAAGTGTTGAAGGTCTTCTCCATGCTGGACGACATTCTACAGAAGAAATTTTTGACAATCTTCTGTCTGTTCAACTGTAGTTTTCTTAGTATGGAAATTGATGAATCAAGCGATCTTGATATGATTAAAGATCATATCGAAGCAAAAACGAACATTGCACGGGACGCGATTGAGTTCGTGCTTCCACTCGAGCAAAAGTTGGACCGTGTTACGGAGAGCACAAAACCAATTGATCTCTATCTAGCCGGTTTATACGAGAAACCGATGCTCTATGTAGTCAACAAACAAGGTGCCATTATTCAGCCGGATTTAAAGCCGGAAATACCAAAGAGCGTGTCGGATGTGTTCCAGAACATTAGGGTAAAATTGAAGCCGCACATGTTGCGGCAGTTTGCCGGTAATGCGCACTTTTTCGTGACAAACGAACAGCGCCTGTACGTCTTGGCACTGGAAGGAATAAAAAATTACGCATTGGTGCTAAACGAAGAGATTGTCAAATGCAAGGACGAGGTCGGACAACTGAATAAGATTACGTACGGAATAAGTGGCGGCTTGGAGTACCATAAGCTGACATTGAATCATACACAGGAAAAGATGAGTGCGAAAAAGGTACGTGCTGCATACAGTTTATCGGCATACAAATTTGTATTCATGATTATTGCTTCTTGGATTTCCGTTACAGCTATCAAATGTTACTCTGCGGCAATCCTTCACTTTATGGCAAGAACGTTGTTCTCGGATGGAGGCGAGCATTTTGAAGCTAATCGAAGTAGCCGACAAGGTTACCAAACGGTACGATTCGGTGCTAAAGCGTAGCCGTGATTCTGTTGGTCACCATCTCCTGAAAGATTATGAACAGCAGGACCATTTCAACTTGAAAGGATTAGATGGTCGGTACGAAATTGTCCGAGCACAGATATTAGAGAAGAATACGCACGAAAAATCGCACATTGATATGCTACAGGCGGTCTATGAGTGTCTGAAGAAGCGTGACATTTTATTGCGGGATTATGCTTTTAAGGAACTCCAGCAGTATGTTGTTCTATGTTTTAATAATTAGGGAAAAACGATTTATGAAATAATTTTTTTTTTAAATTTCAGACAGCTAGTAGACATTCGTCGTGAAATGCAGGAAATACGAAAAGCTCTGCAAAAGGCTTTAGAGCACGCAGAAAAGTTCAAGAAAGAGCTCGCCAGGATGACTTTGGAACACAACGATAATATCTGGAATCTGCTGCAGAATTTGTTAGAGAGCACACAAAAACTAACTTCCAATGAAAACCCTGCAACGCTTTCGGATATTGAACAACTGATGGGTTCGGTTAGTTTGCAATCAAAAGCCTGCAATGGAGGTCTTCCGAATGGTCCAGATTTTCATGTCGGCGGCACAGTATCATCTCTGCAGGATTCTCTGGGAAAAAGCTTATTGAGCAAAAGCTTACTCTGCTTTGGCGAAGGACCGGATGTGGAATCGTTGATAACAGCAAATAATTCGTTGATAATGACGTAAGATAATTTATGCAGATATCAATTTTAAGTGGTTTATTTCAATTCATATTATTTCCAGAACTGATGATCTATTAAACGATGGATTTGATTTCTTCAAGTAGTCATAAACAAAAGATGTTACCCAGTCTTAATCTTAATTACAACGGATGGCTTCTTGAATGAGTGTATTTTTCAATAATGACAGCAACATCAGAAGAGAATCGGATTCGATTGATCCACATTATTCGAGAGATCATTCCGTCGTAATAATTATTGAATAAGACTGAATATCTGTCAATTAGAATCGTGCCTATTCTGTCATTGACGGTACATTGTTGTAAGGAGACCGTGACAAATTTGATCAACTATTATTTTATTCTTATGTGATACACAGCTACTTTTGTACATAAAACGTATTGTCTGTAACATGTATCTTCTACTAAATGCAATTAAAATAATTTTATCTTTAATATTCATGACTATATTATTTACAAATAAACGTTAAAATACAGTTAATACTAATAACGCAAGTATTCTTATTTTTCTTCTTTTTTCCACGTTGACAAGTACTCCATAAGATCTGTTAATCCTTCGAATTCTGTTCTACTACTGGGAGGATCATTTTTGGGGATTTTCGGGAATAAGCTACCAATCGTTTGACGGAATTCTTGAAACTAGAATAAAACAAAATCAATGTCAATAAAAAAGTACAATCATTGTTGACCATAATACGTTCGAGGCTCCCGTCAACTTCCAAATCCCGTAACAGATGGTTCCAGTACCAAGGAATGCGTACAGCGTTCCCCAGCCAAGCGCCCTCATGGCAAGACTGGCTCCGGTTTCTCGCATCGCAATACTACCCTGAATCCCTTTTTCGAAAAACTGAGGATCCGATTTTTTCGCAGACATGACTGTTTTACCGAAACCGGCAATTGCAGAAATACCGGCTACTCCAGCTAGAAAGGCAGCGGCTGAAATCATATTTTTTTTGTATTCATGCGGCAAGAGAAAATCAACTTAATCTTTTGGTTTTTTTTTACCTCGGTATCGGTATTTGCGTTCATCATCGGATGATTGAAGCGTTGGTACTGTTTCTGGTGAATTTGTGGATGGATTCTCCATCGTTTTTTTGTGTCCGGATTGTCTATTTACTATCCACAAGTCTTTATATAACGGATCAAAAACAAATCAACGTCAAAACCATGTGGCACTTATATACTAAATAGGTTAGTGCCTTGAGTCGAAAGGGCTCATGTCTTGGATTGAGTCTACGATTTTATTTGCTTTCGTCTACGGCCACATTCGAACTTATGGCGCTGTATTCTATACGATGATGCGCGATCTCCGTATCAGCTGCAACCGATTTTCTGTTCATGCTTTTCTGAACCTGAATAGAAACCAATAGAATTCTATGCAATTGATTTCACACTATAATACTACGTTCACACTACGAATTAAAACATGTTTTTACGCTATCTTGATGACATTTTTCTTGTTGCTAATTATTATAACGTGTTTTAACTCTGTAGTGTGAACATGGTAAGCACATAGCACAGATAACAGACGTTTAGGCTAGAACAAAATTTCTTCAAAAACCTGTGTGAACTATCAAATTAATAAACGTTGAAAATCCGTGTTTCACTATTGCCATCTGCGCAACTGTTTGCTACACGTGTTTGACAGCCGCACTCTAACTGCATTGTATCGATCACTGCGCCATCTGCAAACGTTTGCCAAACGTGTTTCAGACGTCTAATTTATTCGGAATTTCAGTAGCGGGAATTTACATACGATTCAAATCGAGCCTAAACGTCTGTTATCTGTGAACATAGTATACTATGTTCACACTACAGAGTTAAAACATGTTATAATAATTTGCAACAAGAAAAATGTCATCAAGATAGCGTTAAAACACGTTTTTACTCGTAGTGTGAACGTAGTACTACGTTACTACGTATACTACGTTCACATTACGAGCACAGACTAATACTATGTTCACACTACGAGTTAAAACGTGTTTTAACGCTATCTTGATGACATTTTTCTTGTTGCTAATTGTTATAACTTGTTTTAACTCTGTAGTGTGAATGTAGTATAATACTACGTTCACACTACGAGTTAAAACGTGTTTTAACGCTATCTTGATGACATTTTTTTTGTTGCTAATTATTATAACATGTTTTAACTCTGTAGTGTGAACATAGTATAACAGACATAACACTATGAGGGGATTCCCTTTACAAATATCGATCCAGCAATTTTCCCATAACGCTTGCTCCATCTTTTATTCCCTGTCCCAAACACTTGTTTGCTGGTGGGTTACCCCTCAGGCTTGTGAAAAGTTCATAATTGTTTCTTATGAATTCAGTACTGGCCTGGACGGCCAGCTGGGAGCTAATAGCACAGACTAACAGACATAACACTCAAAAACAAAGCTTCGCCCGCTTTAACGGTCATTTTAAATATATTTGTAGTTGGGACTGTGGCCACATTTGAAATTATGGCGCCACTGACATATGAACAAGCATATGGGGGATAGACCACTAGTGAAAAATTGTTCCCAAACCTGAGGGGTAACCCACCAGTAAATGAGTGATTGGGACTGTGAATTAAAGGTGGACCTAGTGATCTGGGAAAATTGTCGGATCGATGTTTTTTGAGGGAATTCCCTCATAGTGTTATGTCTGTTAGTCTGTGCTAATAGTTTCAGGCCAGCACTTTTTGATTAGCACTGTTTGAAACAAAAGAAGTGAGATTTTCAGTCAAATTGCAACAAAATTTTAAATTGTTTTTTATGTCATTGAATAAATTACTGTGAGCATTAAATCGGTTTACATGGTTATGATTTTTACAGAAGATATCCGATTATTTGAAATGAAATAAGTTGTGCATATAATTAGTTCCTGACGCGTGTTTTATTATCATTTGAGAAGTAACAGTCATTATCAAATCATTTGAGAAGTAACAATCATTATCATTCAGTTGTCTAAGCCCAGTTTTCCAAGAAATATTGACGAAGCGTTGCTCATTATGTACAAATTTTAATATTTAATGAGAGTTTTCTCTTCAATCTTCTGAAGGGATCTACACTTGGCGGTTAAGTTGTCCAGAATTGAGTTCTACAAGATGACCACACGAATGAATGACGAATGACGTTCATGTTTGACAATTCTCAGTGGTTTGTTTACTTTGTCAGTTGCGTGAGTTCGAGTGCAAAGGGTGCCCATCTGCTACATTCAAACTTACGTAACTCCCATGTAAACAAACCACCGAGAATTGTTAAACGAAGTTCATCCGACTCATTTTGTGGGGTTTTGTCTTGTAATATCATCTCAAGGTTGATTTTTACTGTTGATTTTTTGTCTACTAAAATGCTCGAGAAATGTCAACCATGTTCTATTTTTTATATAAATGCACAATAATATCCATAAATAAACTTATGGCATTCATTCGAACATTGTGATGAATTTCATAAGACTGTTCTATGGTGTATACAACGAGCAAAATTTACATTGAATTTCCATAAAATCGTCTTATGGCTTTCAGACATAAGGATTTTAAATGGATTTTATAAGTCTGTCTTATGATTTGGAGGGGAAATTTTCCAAATCCATCTCTTACTATTTTCATAAGTCTTTTTTAATTTCGTTTATAGAGGTTTTAACCTCAAGGTCATTCGCCTCTTCGGGTTGGAAAAAATCTCTTACGAAAATTTTCTAACCCTACGTGCGGGGTCGAGACTCGAACCTAGGTGCGCTGCGTACAAGGTAATCGATTTACCAACTACGCTACGCCCACCCCTCATAAGACAGTCTTATGAAATTTCTGAAAATATTCGAATGAACGCCATAGGTGCCCATTCATGAAAATTGCTGACATTTATAAGCAGAAAATATATTAGAAATAATGATTTCCATAGAAAAGTCTTATGACACTCATCACAATGTTCAAATGAATGCCATAAGTTTTTTTATTTATGGATATTATTGTGCATTTATATAAAAAATAGAACATGGCTGACATTTCTCGAGCATTTTTAGTAGACAAAAAATCAACAGTAAAAATCAACCATGAGATTATATTAGGTTTTACACCAACCAGCATAACCCCACAAAATGAGCCGGATGAACTTTGTTTGACAATTCTCGGTGGATTGTTTACATTGGAGTTACGTGAGTAACGTGCACAGGAATAAATTTGAAAGAACAGCTCATATTAAAAAGAGGGATGAAACATCAATGATTTAAAATAATTGAGTTAGGGAAATAATTAGAAATTTTGAGAGAGAATGTAGAACAAAATAGAAAAGTAAGAGATAGTGGAAGAGGGTGAGACAAAATGGTAGAGAAGGAGTATGAATGAAAAAAATTGGATTGTTTCCATTCCACAAGACTTAGTGGCGTAGCCAGAAATTTGGTTTGGAGGGGGTCTTGATGAAAATCGCAATTTTTTTGAAAAAATGCTAAAATTTAATATGAGTTTGCTAAATTATTGAAAACACAAAAACATAAGTAGTCTAACAGATGTTATTCCAGTCTACAAACAAGAAGGATCAACATGGAACAGCTTACAAACCTCTATAGATTATTTTCTTGTATAATATGTCAATGAAGTCAAAAATTGCGATCTTTTAAAGTGGGATAAATGATCTAAAAAATTTTCAACGTTCAAGATCACCTAATATAATAATCCTTGACTTTGAAGGTTTGACAACTTCGGGAAGTTATCAACATAAAACAGCGCCTGCTTTGATATAGAAATTTTAGTGATTAACTCTCATAGAGGTAATTATGGTGAATTAATTTTTCAAAAATATTAAGAGACATGGTGCCTTCAGCAAAGTTTTTGATAATGTCATTTCAAACAATTTTGTTGAAAATATGAAGGCTACATGAATTCAACATATAGGGATTTAAATGGACTGGGCCTGCTATATTTCTCCTTAGTGAAGAAAAATTTAGGTGAAAACTATTTTTTTCTGCGCTACGGATAAAATTGTTTGAAACAATCATTGCGAGTTGAGAACACAAAACCTATAACTAAATTATGGATGGATGGAACTGAAACTTGCGTTTCGACTTCATCTCATCAGAATCCGACACTAACTTGGTGGCCGGACTAAGCTAGCGCCGAATTGATGCTAGCTCCTGAAAATGGAATCACTCTTTGTGTTTTTGAGTCCTTTTAATATCTGGGAATTATTTGTTTTAAATCCAGTTCCCTTATTTTTTTGTAAGCTTCAAAGGCACCTTGAACGCAATGTGAATTTATTATTTAATTACCGCAGAAGAGATTTATCAAATACAGTAATTTCAGAATAGCTTGTTGTAAAGGTTTTCTACTACTATATTTCGATACTCTGAATATGTGAGATATTTATGTCTTTGACAAAGTTGTTTGAAATAGCACTTTCGAAAACTTTGCTGGAGACATTAAGTCTTGACCCAAATTTGGTTGAAGAGTAATTCTTGTCTATAATTACTTCTAGGAGGATTAACAGTCAAAATTATTCTATCAGCAGATGAACAGTTTTACGTTTTGAAATTCTTCAATGTTACTTAACATCGAAATTTGGCAGTTTCGAATGAATGTGATCGTGACCGTTAAAAATTTATCGAGCATTAATTTTACTTTTCTTCATTAGTCAACCTCACAACTTGCAGTACTAGTACGTAGCACACAAAATTTTAGTACGCCATTCATTGCATCCTGCTAAGAGGCTATTCATATAGTTGATAATACAACAAAAATCCAATGCTCATAAAACCGATCCTGACCTGCTAGAGACAAAATTACATCAGCTTTCAACTAGTTTCTGAAATGTTATTCTTGTTGTTAACCATATTGAATTGTTGTCTAAACTCTACACAATCTAAAAAAATACATTTTCAGCAAATGTTGAAATGTATGTAAGTTTTCGGTAAACAAGCTTATGTTTTATATGGAATCAACCTATTCAAATTTAGATTCCCATTCGAAAAATTATCTCTAATCCATATTTTGAAGCATCTTTCCAAAAATGAGCTCATAATAATTCAGACAGTTATTTTATTTTACATTGAAGTAATTTGATAACTCGACATAGATCTTTCATTAGGGCTTAAATCGCAAATGTAAACAAACTGCGTTTTCGCTATTATGACATTATGCGACAAAAATACTACAAGATTGAGGTGAAAATTAGTTAAAATGGTTTTTAGTTCGATTTATAATTAAAGAAAACAAAACGGCGAAACATGCATTTTCTTCGAGATTTCGACTTAGGCCCTTCTTCTCATATGGAATATAAAGGCTAAACTTACATTTTTAGACAGAACCGGGCGTACGATTATTATTCACAAAATTATTCTTTAAACGGCGGTTCTATTATATAAATGATAAGCAATATCTACTAGGATCATGTCTACTCGATAGTTGTTGCACATAAACATTCGAGTATTTCGATATTTTCATGAAATTCGAAGAAAAGATGCACGCGCCCTATCATTTACATTGGGTTTCTATGCGCCCATTTGCTGAGCCCTATTAAAAAGTATACTGTCAAGCTCGCCCATTTACCCAGCCCTACCCAGCAAGACAGAGTCAGTTTAGCCCTTTTACCGCGCCCTTCTGAAAATTATGTACACCGTTTAGCCCTTCCACAAATGGTGGTTGCTGAAGGGCGAAATCACGACTGGGATGCAAATTGGGCGTAAGCATTTTTTTAGTTTCTACCCACTAAAAGCACATAGGAATTAAATTCTTTGTTATATTGTCATAAGGTTTAACCAAAGATGCTTCCGGAAAAACATGGTCATAAAGTAATTTATACCTACAATAAAAACTACATTTAGAAAAGCATCGCCGTATATTGAAACTGATTTTTCTCCATTTGAGTACATTGCGACTTTGGCCCTATTGAAAGATCTGTGTCGAACTATGGGATTTTGGCTAAGAGATAAGTTACAAAATCCCCTTCCCACAATTTTCCAAAAGTTCTTTAACCCCCAACCCCCCCTGGCTACGCCACTGACAAGACTTTATAATGCATGATTGAAAAAAATTGTCATAGAACAGATTATTTTGATTACAGACAGATTTTATGTGCTTAGCATCCTTCTGCCTAACTGCCTAATGACCTGACATTGTTGCCGACGAAATGTAAAAAAATAAACTATATTAGCATATATAACCCCACATCGCTTCAATCCGTGTGCTCGGACCTCAAATGAAAAAAATATATTTGTAATATCCAGACAATGAAAACAATACGAGATTCGTTCAATCAAGATACGAAAATCAAATTTATTATGAAAAAAAAAATAAAACACAATTAAAAAAAAAGACACAACTCGAGGAACACACAAAAAATATATTATCCATCTCGAGCCTAAAACAATATTACAATAAAAAAATACTAAAAACCGAGCACAACAGGCAAAAGAACTCGAAATTATTAAAACGAGCAAAGTAGCAAAAGATCTCGAACAACAAAAAAAAACACATCTGGGGAAAAAGAAGGAATTGGGGGAAACATACTAACCACTAACACTCTTTTTCTTTTGCAAAGAATCACCGACATAAAAAAAAATTAGAAGATTAGGAAGATTGCCAATCGAGTCGGTTTTCATTTTAAAATAAACTATAAACAAAAGTAATTTCACATATGACAAATTTTAAAGATTAAAGCAAATGATTGAAAACAAACATAAATTGAAATAATTAAATAGATATAGTAAATTACAGGTTGAGAATGAAGATAACACAAAAAAATTAGTTTGTTTATATTTTTAATACAATAATAATCTATAGCAGTCAAATTATCAAATCCGTACAACAAAGAAGCAAATAACATATAATGAAAAAAAAAATTATTAAACATAGGAGATTTTGCATGAAGTGGAAGCAGAAGTCCAGAGTAGTGTGTGCCCCATGGAGATGGTAGTCACGAGCACTACCCAACGCGTTCGACAAGGATGGATTTGGAAAGGACGGTTGCAGGTGGTGACGGGAAGAAGATGGACGGGATCTCGGAGGTGGAAGAATGGTCAAAATACGAAACAAGCAGGACAGCCCATTATTAACGAGAAATTCAATGAAGCTGAGAGTGGAGTATTGGCAACGAAGGCTAAACCTGGATCAGCCTAAACCAAAGATTAAAGCCACAGTCGGAACAGTCAAACCCGGTCTGTGTGATTGAAAATAGCGCCTCAGTAGCCCACAACCAAAATGGCCTGAAGCAAGCAGACAAATCTCCCGGATAAGCCAAACGTTGAGGGAGAAACCAATGTAGACAAATACGTAAAGGACGTCAATATCAATGTAATCGATCGAGGGGTGGTACAACAAATAAATTCTAACCAGAATCGAGGAGCGAGGAATCGATAACAAAAATTAACAACGTGAACGGAGAAGACAGAATCGAAACAATATGTATGAGCAAGCAACCATGGCCCAAGAAGACAACAATCTGCGGACAAAGAAGGATGTCACTTCTCAACCAATTGGAAATATCCAGCCCCCTGCTAGGCAGACATTTTGTCCTAGCCAACATCTGCCTTTGTTAAAATCAAAACAACCCAATGCTATTGCACGGGCGACATGGGCCTAGATGCAGCTAGGCCCATCATATGTTGACTACTGTCAAAGTCCGTATATCTCCATAGCGGATGACAGAAGTGACACCCCCTGGAAATATCCTGCCGCACGAGGGGCCCGAAATCTGAATTCCGAGAACCACTACGCAACCGAGTCGAGGAGCCGAGAGTGGATGTAACGTTTGGAAGCAGGAAGATGTGCGGACTGGGACCACCGTAAAGTTAGGATGTTAAGAAAATGTCAAATAATGATAGAAAATTGTAAATATTTGGTTTTGACAAAAGTAACAACAAATATGATTTTTGTAATGGCAATCTTAGGAATTAAGGTACAAAAGACTTTTTACCTCATTTAAAGGTAACCCGCGCAATTGTCTTGATGGTGCGTCTCTCCGAGGCAACATCAAGCTCAATAAGTAAGGGGGCATGCAGAGTCCCTAATTTCCCCCGGTTTCAATCCCGGTAATATTCAATCATCATTTGCCAATCTCTTGGATGCTCGATTCCATGAGTTAAGTTGCATCATAAAGAATTAGCCTTAAGCTAAGTAAGTTTCATTAACGCTGCGCCTTGTATACGCGAAGGCAATGTTTAATAACAACAAAATTGTTTGCTTACGCAGCGACCCTACTGTAGCAGGGGCATGGCATCACCTTATGGAGCAGTCCATTGTTTTTAATTGAATCGGCCAGCGACCGACAGTTCTAGAGAGAGCTTTAGAAATGCTTTCAAAAAACTTCGTGCATTTCTCTCAGAGATGCGCGAAAGTGATCTAAACCCGCGTTGTTAAAAAGTCTTTTAAACCCGAGATAAGTCAGTCGGATAAGTCAGTCGTATTAAGTTAGTTAGTGACCGCACGGATAGCAAGCGTGCGCGTGTCGGATAAGTCAGTCGTGAAAAGTTAATTAGGGTTCGCACGCGCAACAGGCGCGCTGCCGAAGAAGTCAGTCGTTTAAGTTGTTCTCGCCCGGCCGCGTTAGGTCAGTCGGATAAGTAAAGACATATCAAAGAAAACGAAATAGCTTACGTTGGACCGAGTCCGGTAAGGCAAGTCTGTAAGGAAAATCCACCCTGCTCCCGTCGTACAAAACCAGTGGCCACCGGCGGCTTACGCTACACGAGAAGCCCCGAAAGCTGTGCTGGATAAGCTTCGGTTCCCTTTCCCTCCTCTCTATTAAGCATTCGATCTGAAGCCTATTCGGCCTCATGTCCTTCGGCCTGGTGACCTTCGCCCTAATGGCCAGACACCGGTAATTCAAGTGCCTTTTACGCTGCTCACCTAGGTTCGATGCCCAACCCCGCACATATGGTTAAAAGTTTTTCTCTAGAAATAATTATTATAATTAATAATTATAATCGGAATAAGAGGTGGATGACCCATAGGTTTAAAAACACTAAGAAAATACTTTATTTGGCACGACTCAATGCGTTAGCTTGACAGAGCTGTATGGTTTGCTCGTTTTTTGTAAAAAAATAATGCAACTAAATTTATTTCCGTCTTTTGGATCCTGTTGACGCCGGTTGCAGCTTGTAATGTAGTAAGTTGTTTTTTTAGTGTCCTCGACGCATGGCTTTCCGTAATCTAAGAAATATGTACAAGAGTACAGCACACATACACATAAAGACATTAATTCAATTCGTCGAGCTGATGCGAATGGTCTATGCGAAGAATCGCTTTTAGATCTTTTGTCAATTAG